>NC_092757.1:75390635-75675009 GCF_047496795.1 Chiloscyllium punctatum | reverse complement strand
TATGCTATCTAATCTTTTGAGTTGCCCTTCATCTTTGTAGAATTATAAGCTTTTTCTTTCAATTTGAACTTTCATTAACTTTCTTAGTTAGCCACAGCTGGCAAGTCCTTTCGTGTTGAGACTTCCTTTCTCAATGGAATGTATCGTTTCTGAGTATTCTGAAATACCTCCAGAAGATCATAAGACATACAGCAGAAATAGACTATTCAGCCCATAGAGTCAGCTCTCCCACTCTTGATATCACACCTGATCAAATAATCTTCACCTCCACTTTACTGCCCCTTCCTGATCCCCTCCACTTAAACTATTTTTAAATTTTCATCTTCAGAACCAAGTAATCTTTTAATCCAACAATGTCACTTAGTTAACAAAACCGTATCTTCGTTATTGCATAGTGTCCAATCCTTCCTCGATGTCATACAGCCTTGCGTATTCATTTGCTAGTCTTTTGTCATCTTGCAGCTTTGTCTGGTAGATCAAATATTTCTGTAGTTGTCAAATCATCTGTCTTATCTTCCCAAACTTGATTCCTCAACTTGATTATTTTGCTTCATGCTCTCTCGTCTATCTACTTTTATGACTGACCCCACCATTCTTCAGATGAAGACAGCTCAGTGGTCCAATTCCCACTTTCTGTAGTACCTGTGCTCTTGCCTCTTGTGTCAAAACCCACTTCTTCCACACTAATCTCTGAGCTGTATGGTGAGCTCTCATATTATTTACACTGTGCCAATTTCCTTATGGCTCAGTTAGTAATCCTGAGATGATTACTTTGAGATTCTGCTTTTCATTTTAGTCCCTGGCTGCTTGTGACCCCTTCAGTAGAACCTCTTTCCTAGTTTGTATCTATTATGCTGGTACCTAGATAGATCATGACAATTGGATCTTCCTCTTCCCACAGCAAATTGCTCTGCATCTCAAAAATGATTTCCTAAACCTGTGCACTGAGTGGTTATCACTGTCATCTGAACTCTTATCGTTGGCCACAAAGAAACATTGCACTTGCTAACTACAGAATACTGTCTCCTTCTACTACTACATCCCTATTAACTGCCCTTTATGCTGCTTGCACATTGTTGCCATGGTCAATTTATTGATCCACCACGCAGCCATTGATTTCATCCATACGAGACTGAAAGAACCTCAAGCCTGCTGGTCAGTACAGAAGCACAGCTCCTTCCCTTCTACTTGCTGGGTGACCATACCTACTCACTCGGAATTCCAGTTCCTGACCACTGACACTCAGAAGGCCATTAACTTAAGAGTTGCGAATGTCTCCTACAACAAAGTGTCCATGTTCCTTTCCCAGCCTCTGCTGTATTGCAGTGTCCACAGCTTAGCCTCCAGTTTAGGAAATCTGAGCTAATGGTGTCCAAAATAATCCACTACTGTACATCACCTGCCATCTTTATTGTGCCAATGGCTCTTTTCACTCCTGCTTACTGTATCAATTTAAACAGTATTCCAATAAACCTTGCCACTCAAGAACTAAACAAACATTGGAATGATTAATATCTTGCTTCCCTTCTACTGATGTTTTCTAATTATTAATAAAAAATTGAAGATGTTGAAAATTGGAAACAAAAACAAAAATTGCTGTGACAACTCAGCAGGTCTGGCAGCATCTGTGGAGAGAAATCAGTTGATTATTTCAGTGACTTTTTTTTAGATTAGATTCCCTACAGTGTGGAAACAGGCCCTTCAGCCCATCAAGTCCACACCGACACTTTGAAGAGTAACACACCTAGACCCATTTCTCTGAGTAATGCACCTATCACTATGGGCATTTTAGCATGGCCAATTCACCTGACCTGCACATCTTTGGCTTGTGGGAGGAAACCAGAGCACCCGGACAAAACCCACACAGACACAGGGAGAATGTGCAGACTCCACCTAGACAGTCGCCTGAGGCTGGAATTGAACCTGGGTCCCTGGTGCTGTGAGGCAGCAGTGCTAACCATTGTGCACCGTGCCACCTTTCTTGAAAACATTTTCCTCCTTCTATATTCTTGGAATTGTTCTGTATATCTTGCTCCTTAAGCTGTTTTTCAGTGTTAGAGCTGTATGTCCTATAGGTCTCCTTTTAGCCTTCAATGTGAGATCGCATGAATATTTGATGACATGAGAGTATCTATAGTCATGGAAGTTTCAGGGAAATGATTTACGACCTTCAGTCTACTTTTAATATTGAGCTCATCACCAACAGGAGTAGAAAACTCAAAGGCAGGAAGAGTATTTAATTAGTTGGGATGGCGAAGTACCTGAATGATGTCATCTGCCCACTTCTGGTTAAATTAAGTTCTGGGCAGGAAGGCACATGGTCAACCTATCTGCTCTGGTCCCTTAAGTGACCCATGAATGAACGTTTAATGACCTCATTTTGCTGGCCGTGGGATTGGTCCAACTGCAGGCTGAACCTTTGCTCTGCAATATATGAACACAATGAACAAGAAAAGACCACTCAACCCTTTGAGCCTGCTCTGCCATTCATTAAGATTATGGCTGATCTTTTTTTTACTTTGACTATACATTCCTGCATATCCTCAATAATCTTTAACCCCTTCAGAACTAAGAACTTGCTGGCCAGCTTGTTACTTAAGGCATTCAATGTCTGATTGAAGGACCGGACATCAAGAACATCCAAGAGCTACACCCTGCCTTTTCTATTGACCGCCCTCTGCCCACAATCCCCACTCTGTGAAAGCTCTCATTTTCACATTATTGACCTATGGAATGGGTTGTTTCATGAACCTGGAATTTCCTGTAGCAGTCATGGCTTCCTCTATGGTGCTCTGAGCACGACTCTTCTCTCGTCAGCTGTGAGATGAGAATTCTGCCTCTGGGATCTTGACTGAACAGCAAGGTGCTTCTCCATGGCCTGATATTCTTTTGGTTTGGAATGCCTATCCAAAAAGAAGCAACTCTGTCTCTTGCAGGTTTCCAGTTGGCAAGTGAGGGCTCTTGATGGCACAGCAAGATTTTGCCCTTAATGTTGCATCCATGGCTGTGGAGACATGAATACTGTCCAGAACATGCCCATCTATAGGCCACCCACTTTTATTCAGCTGCCTGTTCTGGTCTCAGTATTGGGGACCATTTGATGGCCAGTATCAAAACGTGTGGCATTGGAAAAGCACAGCAGGTCAGGCAGCATCTGAGGAGCAGTAGAGTCAAGGTTTTGGGCATAAGTCCTTCATCAGAAATGTGGAGGGGACCCAAGGGGGCAATGAGTAGGAGGGGGGTGGGGCTGGGGTTGAAGGTAGCTTGGAGGGCGATAGGTGGATGCAGATGTGGCGTCATGGTAATAGGGTGGCGTGGACAGGTGGGAAGGAAGATGGACAGGAGGGAGAAGTTCAAGAGGGCAGTGCCAAGTTGGAGGGTTGGATCTGGGGTAAAGTGGGGTAGGGGAGATGCTGAAACTGGTAAAATTGACGTTGATGCCGTATGATTGTAGGGTCCCTAGATTGAAGATGAGGTGTTCTTCCTCCAGGTGTCGGGTGGCTAAGGTTCGACGGTGGAGGAGGCCCAGGACTTGCATGTCCTTGGATGTCCTTGGCAGAGTAGGAGGGGGAGTTGAAGTGGTTGGCCACAGAGCGTGCGGTTGTTTGGTGCTTGTGTCCTGGAGATGTTCTCTGAAATGTTCTGCAAGTTGGCATCCTGTCTCCCCAGTGTAGAGGAGACCCCGATACTGTGCTTGAAATTCCAGTCCTGCTTTCCATCATTGTAGTCAGGTTGAAAACAAAAATAACACACCACTGTCTTCACACTTTCCTTTGCATTGTAGGTTGTCTTCTACTACTATCACACAGAAGACTGTTGTTAGTTGCCCAGTGAAGCAGCCTGAGCAAAACAGGTTTCTATCTGCCAAGTGGTTAGGACCTGTGTATTCCTCTTGCGGATAGTAATATAGATAGAAGTTGAATGGGGCTGATTGGAAATGGATGCATTAAACAAATGTTGCTATTTTGCCAAACCCGCAGCAGTCAGTGCTGCAGTCTGTCCCTATCAATGACTAAGTTGCCATTCTTTTTCTAACTATCTCACCATTGTGCCTTACTAAATGTAAGCCCCTGAAGAGAAAATAAGGTATGATGTGCTTGGTGGGTTGCATGAGGTCATTTGCCTTCTTGTGACTTGTCCGAGCTGGTAAGCACGTCTCCTATTGTTTTGTGTACTTTGGGTGTACTTCAGTCAGTTCAGGCCATTAGCACACGTGGTTTTCGAAAGAAAGCGGATGATTTGAATTTATAAATGAAAAATTGAGATTTTAAAAATCTGAGACACATTAGAATCATTGTTCAAGTTGGCTTTTGGGAGAGTAGGTCATCCAAATGAACAATTTGAAGTACAGATTCTGTAATGACCTATGTACTGGGAAATACAATGTGTAATGTCCTTTTGAGAATAGATTGGAGAGGAAGTACTTTGAAAGAGGGTTAATTAGTTTCCTGATTGTTATGTCATTAGGTTCGAAGAAATGGTTCCCTTTTTGCTACACGACAATTCCTCCATCTTCCTGAAGTCTAGTATGATGTATTCATTGTTTGCTGCATCACCTTCTACATATTGGGGAGGCCAGTGACCGATTGGGCGATTGCTTTGTCAAATGTCTAGCAGTTGTTTCGTCCATGATTGTGGCACAGTGTTCTCAGAAATTCATTTATTTTTAAGTTATCCACTTTTTCTCAGTTGGTTCATTTCATGTGAGAACGTCAATGTAGCATAAGCGACAGACATAGAACAAATTTCAAAGCACCAAGAAAAGGTATATGAATGCATGGCAAGAATGGTGGAACAAAATGCGATGGAGCAAGTGGAGAAATGCCCAAGGAGCCAGAGTAGTGGAATTTAAGACTAGGCTTGGATTTGAAATCTTGGGAGAAACTAATTGATTTGTAACTAATTAATTTATTTATTCCATTCGAGAGCTGATTGACCAGCAGATGGTTAGAACTTTTAACACTGTTCTATGTACATGATCAGCATTTCTTTATCTTGTACTCTTTAATACAAAGGCCTTATCGCTTTGCAAAAATTTCTCCCTTTTTAGGTTGCACACAACTGAATTGCAATTCGATTTGGCTTTTTCATAATTTAGAAGTTACTGTACGATTAGGTTAATTTCTGTTTTGGTCTGTAGTTGTGCTGTAGGTCTATAGTTGTACATGGCTTAAACAAAATGTAAATTATTTCAAAGAATAAAATATTCAACAAAATTCTCAATGAATAGCAGACTCTTAAGTATGATAAACAAAGTAGTCTGCGTAGTTAGTGTACTGTTAAATTTGCTTAAAGTGACAAAGGGGTGGCACGGTGGCTCAGTGATTAGCACTGCTGCCTCACAGCACCAGGGTCCCAGGCTCAATTCCAGCCTCAGGCAACTGTCTGTTTGGAGTTTGCACTTTCTCCCCATGTCTGCGTGGGTTTCCTCCCACAGTGCAAAGATGTGCATGTCAGGTGAACTGGCCATGCTAAATTGCCCATAGGTTCGTTAGTCGGAGAGAGGTGGGTTTCGGTGGGTTACTCTTCGGAGGGTCGGTGTGGACTTGTTGGGCAGAAGGGCCTGTTTCCACACAGTAGGGAATCGAATCAAATCTAACTTGACAGCAATGAAAGCAATTTCAGTATGAGATGCAGAGAACTTTTAGCAATACAAGGGATATTTAATATTTAGAGTTGAGCAACCTAGATTAATAATATTAAATGTTTACACAAGTGTATGTTTTTTCTAGTTTGTATTTTTCTGACAAAATTTTGCATTAATTCAAATGTAGTGGACCTTTTTTTAATAAGGTGGAAGGCAGCTGCTTCTGAATACATGCTTCATCCTAAGTTTGAAGTTTTAGATGTGATCTTAGCTTTGAGAGAATTATAGAATAACTGGTTCCTAATTTACTTAAAAGTTCAACTTTGAATCAATTTACTCTTCCCCTTCTGTATCCTGGAACTGAAGTCTAACATTGCAAATTTGTTTTTATAAAAAATGACCTAAATAGTGCAACAATTTTAATATGCTTTTTATCCTTAGCGGGGAAAATGTAATTGTTATCAAAAATAGAGTCATAGTCATACAGCATGGAAACAGACGCTTTGATCCAATCAGTGCATGCCGAACATAATCCCAAACTAAACTAGTTCCACCTGCCTGCTCCTGGTCTACATCCCACCAAACCTTTCCTATTCAGGTACTTTTCCAAATATCTTTTTAAATTATGTAATTGTACTCACAGCCACCATTTCATTAGGAAATTCATTCCATATGCAATCCACCCTCTGTAACAAAAAAAAATTGCCCCTCATGTCTTTTTTTTTCAATCTCTCTCCTCTCACCGTAAAATGTGCTGCCTAGTCTTGAAATCCCCCATCCTAGGGAAAAGACAACTATCATTAACTCTATCTATACCTCTCCATTATTTTACAAACTTCTATCAGGTTGCCTTTCAACCTTCCCCCGCTCCAGTGAAAAAAATATCCAGCCTTTCTTTATAATTCAAATCTTCCATACTCAGACTTCACCTGATGAAAGAGCAGCATTCTGAAAGTTTGTGATTCCAAATAAACATGTTGGTGCCATGTGACTTCTGACCTTTGCTCAAAGGATTGAGCAAGGAATAGCGAGCGTGCCAAACGCCTTTTCAACCATCCTGTCTATATGTGTCACAAACTAGAGTATTATGTACCTGAGCCCCAGGTCCTTCTTCTACGACACTACCCAAGGCCATACCATTGTTTGCTGTACCAAAATACAGTACCCCTCATTTATCCAAATTGAATTCCCATTTGCCATTTTTTTTAGCCTATTGATCCATTTGATCAAGATCCCTTTGTAATCTTAAAAAAACTTCTTTACTGTCTGTTGTGCCACCAATTTTAGTGTCCTCCACAGACTTATTAACCATGCCTTCCATGTTCTTATCCAAATCAATTATTTAAATGACAAAAGAGGACTTAGAGCCAATCCCTGTGGAACACTGCTAGTGATAGGCCTCCAGTCCAAAAAGCAATCCTCCACCATCACTCTGTCTCCTCCCGTTAAGCCAGTTAAATATCCAATTGGCAAGCTCGCTCTGAATCCCATGTGCTGAAAAATGTGTTGCTGGAAAAGCGCAGCAGTTCAGGCAGCATCCAAGGAGCAGGAGAATCGACGTTTCGGGCATAAGCCCTTCTTCAGGAATGAGGAAGGTGTGCCAAGCAGGCTAAGAATCCCATGTGACCTAACTTTGTGAATTTGTCTACTATGTGGAACCTTGTTGAAGGCTTTACTAAAATCCATCTACTGTTCTGCCCTCATCAATCGTTTTGGTAATTTCCTCAATCAAGTTTGAGAGACATTATTTTCCTTGCACAAAACCATGCTGACTGTTCCTAATCATTTTTTGTCTCTCTAAATGCCCATAAATCCTATCTTTTATAATCACCTCCAACAATTTACCCACAACTGAAATCAGACTCTCAAGTCTATCATTCCCCGGTTTTTCCTTACAACCTTCCTACAACAAAAATACAATATTAACCACCCTCCAATCATCAGTTGCCTCACCTGTAATTTTAGATGACTCTAATATTTCTGCGAGGGGTCTTGCAATTTCCTCCTTTCCTTCCCACAACATTCTAGAATTCATCAGATCAGGTCCCCTAGATTGATCTACTTTTATTATCTGAGACTACCAAAACTTCCTCTTGTGTAATGTGAACTGTTTTTAAATATCAAAATTCATTTCTCTGCGTTTTCTAGTCTCCATTTCTTTCTTGACAGTAAATACTGACACAAAATTCATTTAGTATCTCTCCTATCTCCTGGGGTTCAGCACAAAGACAACCTTCGTGATCTTTAAGGGACCCTACTCCCCCTCTAGTTATCCACTTGTTTGTAATATATTTGTAGAATCTGTTTGGCTTATCCTTAACCTTCTCTGCCAATGCACTCTCATATATTCTCAATGCCTTTCTGATTTCTACATTCACATTCACATTCACTTTCACTTTCACTTTCACTTTCACATTCAGCATTGTTGAACTAAGAACAGTTGACTTGAGGATTTTTGATTTATTTCCATCAAAAATCATTTGAGAACAAGTCCTGTTTAAGTGTGGTTATAAAACAAACTTATTACACACAGGATCAGAAAAACCATTCACTGCTTCAATGCCTGTAGCCCACCTACATAAACCAATAAGCATTCAGTTTCAAAGAGGGTTGCCATACAGTGGAGTCTATTATCGATTTTGAGAATTTTGGATTTCCTTACAACCTAAGGAGGTGGGAACTGTGAGAAAACGAGCAGGTTTTATTGATACACTAACTGGTAACTGATTGTGGAAAGTGTCAAAGAGAGACACAAGTGGATAGGTATTCTGACAGAAACTCACTCACATCAAGAGCCAGGCAGAATCAGGTGGATGATCATAAAAAATGTTAAGGAGGTTCACTCATAGGTTCAGGGCAACTTTTAAAATCATTTTTCTCATTGTTAAGAATTTAGATACACCTAACCTGAATAAAATGCTCATTTTTTGACAGAAGTGCTTTTTTTATCTAGCCTCATGTTGCAAACTATTTCAGTCTGCCTTCAAAAATATTGAAGAAATGTGCACAAAAGACAATATCTAGTTCAGATCATGAAAACCTTGTTTTAATTTGTTGAATTTGATCTGTATGTATCTTGAAACAAAAAAAAATTCAATGTATATTTCTTCCAAACTTTTAAATCTCTATTATTCTTAGGTAGTCTGTCAAGATTGAGGATGCTTTTCTTTCACTCTGGTTCAATGCATTGTAATGTGATTATTGGTCTAATGTGCAGAGTCTACTGCAAGTAAAGCAAATGGTGTTTGATGGATAAATAACTTGCTAGAGGGAAATTTTGCTTTTCCTGTTCTATTGACTTGGTCTGTATGTGCTCCCAGAGTCTTTTTAAGAACTTGGTGCCTTTTGGAGTGATCCTCGTGAGTGTGGGATTTCCATGAATCCATGGTGATTTGAGCCTATTCAAGCATGCTTAGAGAACTTCTCTAAAAAGTCTGTCTTCTGTCTGTCTGGAAGCCTCTTGCTATTGGTGAAAGTTGGAGTAAAGTACTTGCTTTGAGACAGAAACGAAAATGGCTGGATACCCTTAATAGATCTGGCAGCATCTGTGGAGAGAAAGCAGTCGACATTTCAGGTCCAGTAACTCTTCAGAAACTGAATGCTGATCTTGCTTTGTGTGCCTCCTGTGCAGCTGCAATCTTGTATGGCTAAGCACCCTATGATTTGTATGTCCTTGCTATGATCTGCTTGTACTGCTTGCAAAAGAAAGCTTTTCACTATACTTAGGTACATGTGACTACAATAAATCAAATTAATGAAGAAGGGTTACTGGATCTGAAATGTTGACTCTGCTTTCTGTCCACACGTGCTGCCAGACCTGCTGACATTCTCCAGCAATTTGTTTTGGATTCAGATTTTCAGCATCCACGTTCTTTTTTTTCTAGTTGCTTTAAGAGCCTACTTTCAAGCATGCAAATAATATAACCAGATCAGCAATGTTAGCTTTGAGTGATAAGCATCTCAATACTGGAAATGATGGCTTCGGAGAGAATGTCAATTCTATACCATGTCTCCCTTATTGATGGGAAGAGTTCCAAGGTATGAAAAATGGTCCACATGCAGCAGTATCTCACAATGATCTCAATCGATATGGAGTGATGTTGCACTGCAAAGTCAGATTGCAAGAAAAACTCAATTTTCTGATTGTTTGAAGTTGGGTCCTTTCTTCTTTTTGCTTCAGGTGAAAGAGTCAACGTTGATTTGGAACTGTCTCCAAGTCTACAAACATTGGCTATTGGAAGTACTGTACCTTAATGACTGACTATGTTTGAAATTACTTTTATTTTGTAGTGGAGGCAAAGAAGATTGAATCATTTCAAGTCAAATCTTAAAATATCAGTATCCTGCGAGAAGTTTTCTTGGAAGTGAAGTGCAGATTGAAGCAAGAAAGATGGAGAAGTGGTGTGATAATGTTGCATTGTTTGAACCAAGACATTACTGAGAGAGGATCTATTTTGGTAACGTGAAAAAAATAATGCATATATTTTCCAAATGTTTGGATCTGCATTAGTCCTTACACAGACTGAAATGCAGCTACATGATTTACTTAAATTTTGAATAGTCCTCATAGTACATTAGAGGGTGTCTTTTCTTTCCTACTCTCTCTCCTCCAAGATCTGCAAAGAATTTTAAAACCAAAATAAAATTCAAACCATTCATTAGATTATAACACCTTGTGCCAATTGGTCAGGGACTGATATTAAATTCAATCTCTATTCCTCTTAAACATCAAAGTTGCACTCTAATTATGTCCTTATAGCCACATTCTCAAGTTATAAGTGTTCTATCCTCAAACAAATTAGCACAGCTGGTACAAATCTCCAGACAGCTTTGAACTTATGAACTGTCAAATGAGAGCCAAGAAAAATGTGGACATTGCGTTGATATATCAGCTGAAACATGAAAATACGATTGAAAAATACTGCAAGTTAGTTGTGACAATACCTGTAGAGATTAATAGCTTTTCTAGACAGAATAGAATTCTATATGATGCAAATGCAAAACAAACTGGAAAAGATTTCACTACTTAAAACTTGTGCTGTGACACTTAGACTGAAGTAAGTCAAATATTCCTTGAATATTCCTCAAATATTCCAAGACACAAACATTCCTGAAGAAGGGCTGATGGCCGAAACGTCGATTCTCCTGTTCCTTGGATGCTGCCTGACCTGCTGCGTTTTTCCAGCAACACATTTTCAGAGTAAGTCAAATATTAACAGGTATATGGTATTTCAAATGAAAGAGATCAACAGTCACTACAAGGATGTACCTGACGTCCAGAAATTCCCACACAAACATGGGACCATGTGTAATCTCAGTCTGTCCAACTCAGCCTTAGTGTTGTCAGATCAAAGCAAAAACTGTGGATGTTGGAAATCTGAAACAAACGCCAAAAATACTGGAGAAACTCAGCAGATCTGGCACCATCTGTGGAGAGAGAAATAATGTTAATGTTTTGAGTTTGCTATGTCTTTTTTTAAGTCGCAAAGCTGTTGGAAAATAGGATTTTTTAATACTTTTGATTGAGGCAGAGGAGGGGCAAAGAAGCCAGATGGCTTGGAGGCCAAATGCAAAAGGCAAAGGGATTGTTAATAAATGGAGAATGTAAAAAGGGGCAAGTGAAGATGCGAAAGGGGTAAATTTCATCTTTAGTAAGTGTAAAGTAAACAAGACACAAACATGGCACGACTGGGGGTCTGGGAGGGGGTAGAGAATGAAAACAAAATAGGAAATAGCCCTCCGATAGTTTCATCATTATGTAAGATATATTTTGAGCACTAATATACCACTGACCACTTAAAGGATTTCTTGTATTTGTTTTAAACGTCCATATTGTAGTAATGACCAAGTGTTTTTTGACTGAAGGGTTCTGACAACCCTGCAAAACACTTATGTATTTTTAGTTGAAAGGCAGTAATGCAGGATTTTGTGACCATATGTTAATGCTTTATATAACACCATAACTTCAATCTTCTTTGGAACTGGAATTGAGGATTTAGTCTGAAGTCCAAACTCTGAAAATACTGCAGTGCAAATTGTGATTTAAACGTTACTATAATATTTTAGTTAATTTTGTAGGATAGGCTTTATAGTTTTTGTTGTTCAAGCTCCTGCATTAAAGAGAGTGAAAACTGGCAAGTTTCCTTGGATTGAATCAAGCAATTTTCAGTTAATATGTATCCAAGCCGTGGGGAGAAGGTTAGCATTTGTACATCAAAATTTACTGTTGAAAGGTTCAAGAATTTAAATCATGGAATTTTGCAATGTTTTCCTGTAAAATCAAATGCCTGAACTTGGGGGAGTTGCATTGCAAGTTAACAGGAAAACTATTATGAAGTTTTTGACTGGAGCAAATGAAGTAAATTATTTTTGTTTTAGCTTGCATAACTATAGAGCTTCTAGCCTAATGAAACTTCAGATCGTTTTTATTTTGCCAATCTGTTTTATTCTCTTCCTGTCTCTTTAACTAAACCTCTCTCTAAGGGATAGAATGAAAGTGGAAATAAGATGGTTCACTTTGGGATTGAATTGGCTTCAAAATGACACTTGATGGTGATTGGTAGAAGCCAGATTAAATTGAAATTTACAGTAAATTCCCACTGTTTGCAGTGTTCTTGGAAAACCTAGTAACCATCAAATTTACAAACAGCAAACATGTTTTATAATGAGAGTTAATTGGATGGGTTCCAACCATTCAAAATATTGATGTATGAAGCCCAAGAAAAGATAAATTGCAATAAAGATAATGTTTTTAATAAATACTAAATGATCTACTGCAGAAATAACACAATGAGATGAGAAATATATATAACAAATGTCAGCATGACAAGTTTTAAGTCTCTCCAACACATGAATGTATGGGCCCACATGTCTGGCAGCTAATGCATGTTGACTGTGTTTCTCAATCCCATAGGTAGGTTTACATCAGTACACCTGTATTGCATTTTATTAGGCTTTTTCATTTTCTTGATTTCTCCTGAAAATTTGCTATTTTTTTTTTGAGAGACTGGCAAGACTGGCAGTTTAACATTCCAGAATTTTGATGTTTCTGGTGAGATATAGAGTAAATGAGGTCATGGCGATGTGCAGCGTGGAAACAGACTCTTTGATTCAAGTCATCCATGCTGACCAGATATCCTAAAATTAGTCTAGTCCCATTTGTTAGCATTTGGCTCATATTGCACTGAACCCTTCCTATTGATATATCTATACAGATGCTTTTTAAATGTTAAAATTGTACCAGCCTCCTTCATGTCTTCTGGCTGCTCATTCCATACATGCACTACCTTCTACATGAAAACGTTGCCCTTTAGGTCCCTTTATACCTTTCTCCTTAAACTTATACGCTCTAGTTTTGCACTCTCCTACTCTTGGGACCTTGGCTATTCATCCTTTCCATGCCCCTCATGATTTTATACACCTCTACAAGGTCACCCCTCAGCCTCTGATTCTCCAGAGAAAATAGCCCCAACCTATTTGGCCTCTCCCTAAGGCTCAAACCCTCCAACCTTGGCAACGTTTTCTTTCTGAACAAACCTTTTGTGAACTCTTTCACATTTAACAACATCTTTCCTATTGCAGGAAGACCTGAATTGAATGCATTATTCCAAAAGTGGCCTAACCAATGTACTATGCGGCTGCAGAATGACGTCCCAACTCCTACACTCAATGCACTGACTTTTTGTTCGGCAACACTCCCAAGACCTTACCATCAAGTGAATAAGTCATGGGGGAATTGCTTTACTGATAAGGGAGATTATCACAGCTGCGCTGAGGGAGGACAGCTTGGAGAGTGCTCATCTAATGAGGCTATATGGGTGGCTTTCAGGAATAGAAACGAAAAGGAGTAGTCACTTTTGGGATTGTACTTCAGGCCTCTCAAAAGACAGAAGGTGGTAGAAGAACAGATAAGTGGAAAGGCTATAGAAAAATGTAAAAGAATCAGGGTCATTGTAGTGGGTGATTTTAACTTCCCTATATTGATTGGGACTTGCTTAGTGGTTTTGGAATCTGAAGATAAACAACCCTTGTAGAATACAGACCTCACAGGAAAGAACTTAAACAAGGAATTAGAAGGGCTGAAAGAGGCCATGAAATGTCTTTGGTGAACAGAATTAAGGAAAATTCCAGGCTTTTGGACATTATATAAGGAGCCAGAGGAGGAAAGGTTAAGTACACTCAAGAACAAGCCAGGGGAATTTGTGTGGCGCTGGAGGAAGTGGGCGAGGTCCTTTAATGAATACTTTGCATCACTATCCACAAAAGAGAAGAACATGGTGAATGGTGAGTCTTAGGAGGGGTATTTTGATATTCTAGGGCATGTCAAGATTTAAAAAAAATTAAGGTAGACAAGTCTGCAGGACCTGTTGGGATCTACCCCAGAATGCTGAGAGAGGCAGGTGAGAAAATTGATGGGCCTTTTACAAAATCTTTGTATTCTTTTTAATCACCAGGGAGGTCCCAGAGGATGGAGAATAGCCAATATTGTTCCTTTGTTTAAGAAGGGCAATAGGGATTACCCAGGAAATTACAGGCCAGCGATTCTTGTCAGTGAAATTATTGGAGAAGATTCTTGGGGACAGGACTTATTAGCAATGGAGTTTGTGCGGGGGCAGGTTGTGTTTTACAAACTTCATTAAGTTTTTTGAGGAAGTGACAAAGATGATTGAGGACAGGGTGGTAGATATTGACAATATGGACTTTGGCAAGGCCTTTGACAAGTTCCCTCATGGCAGACTGATACAAAAGCTGAGGTCACATGGGATCCATGGTGAGCTGGTAAGATGGATATAGAGCTAGCTTAGTGATAGAAGACAGAGTAGTTGTGGAAGGGTGAATTTCAGATTGAAGATCTGCTCCCAGTGGAGCTCTGCAGGGGTCAGTGCTGGGACCCCTGTTTTGTCTTTTATATAAATGATCTGAAGGAGAATGTAGATTGCCTTAATAGTAAATTTGCAGACGACCCAAAGATTGGGGGAGGATTGCCAGAGGATACGGCAGGACATAGGTAGAGACTTAGGCAGAGTAGTGGCAGATGGAGCTTAATCTGGACAAATGCAAGGTAATGTATTTTGGGAGATCTAATGCAGGAGGAGAGTATACAGAAAATAGTGGATGTCTTAGCATCAACATGCAGAAGGATCTAGGCATACATGTCCATAGTTCTGTGAAAGTAACAACACATTGATAAAGTGGTCAAGAAGATATATGGCATGCTTGCCTTCATTGTTTTGGGGCACTGAATCAAAGAATCCCTACAATGTGTAAACAAGCCATTTGGCCCAACAAGTACACACTAACCCTCCAAAGAGTAACCCACCCAGACCCATACCCCTACCCTTTTACCCAACATTTTACCCTGAAGAATGCACCTAACTTACACATCCCTGAACATACAGAACTGGCACAAAGGTACAAGACAGGGTGATGGAGGGTTGCTTTTCAGACTGGAGGCCTGTGACCAGTGGAGTGCCACAAGGATTGGTGCTGGATCCACCACTTTTCTTCATTTATATAAACGATTTGGATGCGAGCATAAGAGGTACACTGAGTAAGTTTGCTGTTGACACCAAAATTGGAGGTGAAGTGGACAGTGAAGAAGGTTACGTCCGATTACAACGGGATCTTGATCAGATGGGCCAATGGGCTGAGAAGTGGCAGATGGAGTTTAATTTAGATAAATGTGAAGTACTGCATTTTGGGAAAGCAAACCTTTGCAGGATTTATACACTTAATGGTAAGGTCCTGGGGAGTGTTGCTGAACAAAGAGACCTTGGAGTGCAAGTTCATAGCTCCTTGAAAGTGGAGTTGCAGGTAGATAGGATAGTGAAGAAGGCGTTTGATATGCTTTCCTTTATCGGTCAGAGTATTGAGTACAGGAGTTGGGAAGTCATGTTGCAGCTGTACGGGACATTGGTTAGGCCACCGTTGAAATATTGCATGCAATTCTGGTCTCCTTCATATGAATGTTGTGAAACTTGAAAGCGCTCAGAAAAGATTTGCAAAGGTGTTGCCAAGGTTGGAGGATTTGAGCTATAGGGAGAGGCTGAATAAGCTAGGGCTGTTTTCCCTTGACCGTCAAAGGCTGAGGGGTGACCTTGTAGAGGTTTATAAAATCATGAGGGGCATGGATAGGATAAATAGGCAAAGTCTTTTCCCTGGGGTGGGGGAGTCCAGAACTAGAAGGCATAGGTTTAGGGTGAGAGGGGAAAGATATAAAAGACACCTAAGGGGCAACGTTTTCATGCAGGGTGGTATGTATATGGAATGAGCTGCCATAGGAAGTGGTTGAGGCTAGTACGATTGCAACATTTAAAAGGCATCTGGATTTGGATTTCGACGGATATGGGCCAGGTGCTGACAGGTGGGACGAGATTGGGTTGGGATATCTGGTCGGCATGAACGAGTTAAACTGAATGGTCTGTTTCTCTGCTGTACATCTCTACGACTCTGGGCAATTTAGCATGGCCAATTCACTTAACCTGCACGTCTTTGGATTGTGTGAGGAAACCGGAGCACCCGGAGGGGAAACACACAGACATCGGGAGAATGTGCAAACTCCACACAGACAGTCGCCCGAGGCTGGAATCAAACTCTGGTCACTGGTGCTGAGAGACAGCGGTGCTAACCACTGAGCCACTATGCCGCACAGACCAAAAAGGTTTTTGCAGCTGTATCAAGCTTTAGTTAGGCCGCATTTGGAATATTTAGTTCTGGTCACCGCACTGCCAGAAGGATGTGGTGGCTTTGGAGAGGGTACAGAAATAGCTTTGCAGGATGTTGCCTGGTTTGGAGGGTATTAGATATAAGGAGAGACTAGCTTGTTTACACATGAAAGCCAATGTATGAGGGGAAATCTGATAGAAGTTTACAAAATTATGAGAGGCATAGTTAGAAAGGATAGTCAGACTTTTTTTTTCCCCAGGGTAGAAATGTCAGATATTAGGGGACATAAGTTTAAGGTAAAAGGAGGTAAGTTTTTAAAAGAGAGGCAGATTTTATACACAGGATGTTAAGTGCCTGGAATGTGCTGACAGATGAGGTGGATACAAAAGACAATACTATAGTTTAAGGTATCTTGACAGCTACACAAATAGGCAGGGAATAGAGGGATACAGACATTGTAAAGGAAAAGTCTTTTTTAAATTATGAGTCAGCACGATCTTGGTGGACTGAAGGACCTATTCCTGTGCTTTGCTGGTTGGTTGTCCTCAACTGCAGGACCTGAAATGGACAAAGTCTTATACAGAATGCATTGCATGGGTAAGCCATTTTACAAATGGTAAAGTTGCAAAGGCAGGACTTTAATTCCTTGAATTTTGGGTGTGGATCTGCCCTGGGCCTGAGATTCTTCCTCCCATTTGCTTACAAATGATGATGTTGACCATTTCCCCCAGTTGCTAGTGCGGTGGTGTGTTGGCCTAATTTAAACAATATGATACTGAATCTTTTATTAATTATTCAAGTTTACTGAAACTCAGTGAGAAGGTGGTGCTCATTCTGCATCAATAAAATGGAAACTGTTCCAAAGCGACCATGTTTTGGGGCCCTGCTTTGTAGATTATATTGTCTTGTCTAAATCAAATTGTATGGTGTAGAAGTAGAAATGATCCCTTGATAAGATCATGTTGAAAACATTAAAACTGTTCAACAGTATTGTTAAAGTACTAAGATTTGCTTGAGTACGTTATATTTTAATTTTATAAGTATTCTTGAAATATTTGTTATTGTTAAATCTTGTACTTTGAGAGTTAGGATAAATGTACAGTTGCCAAATAATAATTTTGCTGAATTATTCTGTGAACATAATTTAATTCTGTTATGGCAACCATATTAGTCAATCTTTGATTTTCTTTGCTCAAAATATGAGTGTTTGCTGCTTGACTTAAGCTGTCAATCATATAGAAGTCTGTAATTAGGTTAACAGATGTTTGAAATTTTAAAATAATGTAGTTTCTGGAAACAGAATGCTTGCGCATCTGTATAATCTGTTATTTGACCAACAAGATTTTACAATCATTTGATTCATGTTGCATTTTACGTTAAAAGAAGTTGTATTTTGTTCACTGTCATGTTGCTGTTTGAATGTTAAATGTGCTGAAAATGTGTTGCTGGAAAAGTGCAGCAGGTCAGGCAGCATCAAAGAAGCAGGAGAATCGACGTTTCGGGCAAGAGCCCTTCTTCAGGAATCATGCCTGGGCTCATGCCCGAAACGTCAATTCTCCTGCTTCTTGGATTCTGCCTGACCTGCGCTTTTCCAGCAACACATTTTCAGCTCTGTTCTCCAACATCTGCAGTCCTCACTTTGTCCTGAATGTTAAATGTGTCAACATTTGTTGGTGAAAAAATTGTTCACATTATAAACCAGAAGTTTCTAATTGCACCTCTTGTCTTCAGCAGAAACAGTTATGTTGGAAGCTTGTTCCATTTTAAAAGTAATTTCCTTCATGCATTAGACTGATTACAGAAATTTACAAATCACACAACACCAGGTTATCTCACACTATAACCTGGTGTTGTGTGATTTTGTAACTTTGTACACTCCAGTTTAACACCGGCATCTCTAAATCATGATTATGAAAATGGTTGTGTTAACTGAATTTATTTTAACATTTTGTATTGTAAAACACTAAGGATGGTTTTCCTTCAGGATTTTCTTGGTTTTACCTATGTATTTCATATTTTTAAATTGAAGAATACTTATTTTTCCACTCTAAAAGAATTAACTGTTTTAGTTTAACCAAGGACGTTAAACTAAAACAGTCCTTTAATGTTACTTTACTGATTTGAAATGCATTTGGTAGGTGGTTTCCTACACTTGCACAAAGGAGAAGAAAGGAAAAATGCTTTTCAGTAGTATAACAGAAATGCAAAATTTTTCATAGGTGTTTTCCTCTCACTGGTATAGTTGGGCAAAGTTCAAATGAAGGGTGTAATCTGTACAGTGCAAAATATTTAAACATTTACCATAAACTAATACCCCACCTCATAAGATGGTAACCCTGCAGGATTTGTTGATAAATGTGCTTGTTTAGCAGCCATCTTATAAGATGTGCATATATTATCAAAAATTCCTGTAAGCATATCTCTGATACAGTTTTACCCATACAGTGTTCTGTAATCTTCTACAGTCTCTTGTAGATTTAAGGATGGCTGGTATGAGAAATGCAAACCTGAAGTCAGCTTTGTTGGAAGTAGCAAAGAGTCCTGATGTCCTGGGCATGAAGAAGATTCACTTTGCTCCCATCGCTCCACAATGCCTCCTTTAATGTTAAAATTATAGACTAACACATTTTTCTGGTCTGCTGTGAGATTAAAGTGGCATATTCCTCTCTTGTTTCTTCTCTGCTCTTGGACTTTTTCTCAACCTGACACCAAATGTAGGCTGCAGTCCAAGTTGAAATTCCTTCTAGCTAATCTCTGTACATTTGATAGATGCTTTTTCCTTTAGCTGGTATTATTGTCTGACACCACCTAAAATAAACTGCAAACTAACTCTTTAACTTAAGGGTAGACATGAATTCCCTGAACTTTGTTTTCAGCAGTCTTTCTCTGTCACACTGACCTGGATATTTCTAGCTTTCGGAGCGATGCTCCTTCATCAGGTCACAACCACCTGATGAAGGTGCATTGCTCTGAAAGCTAGTGCTTCCAATACTATAACCTGGTGTTGTGTTTAATTTTTTTTTAAACTTTGTACACCCCAGTCCAACACTGGCATCTCCAAATCCTAGATATTTCTGTCATTCATATATCCAGACCCCTGTGGCTAAGTAACATCTCAGTATTGTTCCCTGAATCTTTTTTTTTTGTAATGCATTAAACCTCTAACCCACCTCTTTACTTCAAGTTGTAAAACCTCATTAAATGCATATTCACAAAAAATGCAACCATGCTTTCGGACAGCTCTGAAAAAAACTCAAAACTAACTTTTTAAAAGGAGTCTGTTTTCCTTTCTTACCATATAAAATAGAAAGTAATTTATATTATAAATTTAAAGTAGTACATTGTTTTTAAACATCTTTTTCTAAGGTAACGAGGGCAAAATTCTCCATTGATCAAAAGGTTTTGAAGTTGAAAATTTGTTGCAGATTTCATCTGTCCGTATAACACAAGGCTACCAGAACCTAACAAAAATCTGAAAGTACCCTAATGTCCATTACCATCATCAGATAGCAATAAAGAATTTAGTATTCATTATTATTTGTACTTATTCTGCAAAATTCCAGTACTTTATTATCTTTGCAACATGATCATAGTGTTTGAAACAATAGGTGCACTGTCTCTGATAGTTATGAAAACTCAATCTAAGTTGGTTTAGAATAAATCTCTACTTAAATATATTTAATATTTTTGCAGTGTGTTTTGAGTTTGAGGATTATGTAACTATGTGTGAGCAAAATGTTTACTATCTTTGGCAAAATTGTGCATTTTAATTTTGTTTCCAATTTAGAATTAAGTGTTCCTAATAAGAAGGAATATACCTTATTTGATCCCAATGTTCTGAAATTGAGTTGGGTATGAGAAGAATGCTTTGAATTGTGAGGCGTGGAGGGTAAATTTAAGAAGATTTGGACAGGTTAGACTTGGATTTGTTGGCATTTAACAGTAAACGGTCACTTGATTGAAACATGAGATTCTGAATAATGTTGACCAGATGGATGTGGAGAGGATGTTTGAGAGTATCTAGCACAAGGGACCACTGTTTATAAACCAACATTCAATATAAAGATGGGACTTTTTTTCCCCCTCTTTGATCGTGTGTCTTTGGGACTCTTTCTAAAAAAAAATTAATGGAAATGGAGTCCTTGAATATTTTACTGCACAGGTTAGTAGGCTGTTAGGTTTTCAGGGATAGGGCAGGAATGCCAATTCGAAGTTGCAATCAAATCAGCCATGAAGGGCTAAAAGGCCTCCTCTTGCTCCTAATCTATATGTATGATTTTCCTGCTTTTTGTTTGTTCAGCTTCATTTAACAATATATTAGAAGGTATATAATATTGTTTTGTAGTGATTGTATACATAATATATTTATAATGGATGATCATATCTGCAATTGTAATGATCCAATCGGGAAAGTGATTCTCAAACCCTTTTACTCTTGGGGTGACCAAGAAGTCAATGATTTAATCAAAGCAGACAAAGCCCCTGATTTACCCGTCTGATGGAGTCAAGTGAACAGAAATCACTATTTGGGCTTTGGTACTTATCAAGAATGACTGTCTGTCTATTTATTACAAATAAGTAAATTCTAATCCCAACTAAACAAATATGCATTTTCAACGTACTAGTTAAATTTCTAATCCCTTTTTAAAAGCTCTAGACACTTTTCTTGAAAACCCTATTCAATAGCACTGGTCCATAAGGTGTGATAGATTTTGGCTTGCGAGGGCTTTCTGTTCTTCAGTCTCTTCGTCAGATTCTTTCACTACACTGGAAGCACAGAGTGATTGGTACACTTAACTACAAAGTCTCTCAGATATTGGTTAAAGGCAACAGTTTACAGCAATCGATGATTGAAAATAGTTAGCTTTCTTTAGGCTTCAGATATTTTTATTGCAGAGACAGACAGATAACCTGCCCTTAGAAAGGCTTCTCACTGTTCTCACCTATAAGTTGTTCAGCTATGCAGAAACCAATTAGAGAATTATCATCAAATTGATGACCTATGGTATCCAGGACTGGTTTATACAATGGTGGCCAATCAGGATCCCCCTCCAATGCTGGGCTGTCGAAAAGCTATCTCCTCCACTGCTTGAACAAAACAGCAGTATAAGCATCACACACAGTAACTTAGTAACTTAGTTTTTAAAAGTCCTTCCACAGTCCTTGGTTTTAAGAGCTCTTTTTCTAATTCAGTTCTCAATTAAAAACATAAAACAAAATACAGTCTTTACAGTGTGATGGACTACAAACATATGTTTTGAAGTCAACGAGTAGAACTCCTGGATGTGGTTAACATAGTTCTAGGTGTGGAGTCTGGGTTCTGATATTTACTGTAGCTCCACTGCAACCTACTCGTAATGTTGTGTTCTGCGAAGATGCAGCAAGTCTATTAAATTGCAGAATTGTTATGGTTCAGAAGAAGGCCATCTTGCTTGCATTGGATCTCCAAATGAGCATCATGACTTGGATCTATCCTGCCACCCTTTTACTGTAAGTTTGAGTATAATTTTAATATTATTTCATGCAATTGTTTTGTCTTCAGTTTAAACATATTGGCACATGTTTTTCAATGGCAAAGGAACAACACTCGTCACTATGCTGATATTTGATCACAGAAATTCATGGTTTGTCAGGCAGTAATTTCCTCAAACCTAGTATCTTTTCCAGTGCACATTCTGTTTCAGGGCTCTGTTGTATGACTGTTAGGCTATTCAATCAAACATGTTTAATCTCCACTGAGCAATGCAAAATCCAAACCAGGAAGTATAAAGCAAAAAACATAAAGTAAAATAATGACTGAGAAATATGGGAAAGATTAAGGAAGAGATATAAGAAATAGAATATGGTAAAACATTTTTTGTAATCTAACATCACAGTTGTATGAGAAAAAACTTTGAGCATTTGCAGCCATTTTTAGTGGGGATCTAATGTGCAAAGGCAGCAAATTCATGCCAATGCAATTGCGTGAATGTCCAAAAATAGTCAAATTGCAACCATGCACCTTCCTATGGAGCAGCATATCAACTTTGAGACTTTAAAAAAAATTCTGCATTTCTGGTTCTCCCAAAGTTCCTGTCAGATTTTCTCTTGTTGACAGTGAGTACTGATAGCATCAGAGCAGGACAGCTCTTTATTGTCCTCACTAACATTTTAATCCTTCATTGAATATCCTTAAAGTCGATTGTATGTTCTTACTGTTTTTGTGAGACTTAGCAGTATGTAAATTGCCTGAAGCAATTCCTGCATTAAAATTGTGATTGCACTTCATAGAATGCTTTATAATTTAGTACTTTTGAAGTCCAGAAGATTTAAGGCAATGAATGCAGGTTAATTTTTTTAAAGCTTTAGACAATCTATTTAAATTCAAAGTTACTTTGTTCACTTTCCAAAATGTATTTTACCTCGTTTATTTATATTGGTAATACATAGATGGAAATTCATTTTTCAAACGTTTGTCTTCAGCCCTGTGCCTGGTTTGTGGAGAAGTAGGTGCACAATACCATGGTTAACACTGGAATATCATGATACAATTTTGTGTTTTGCTCATTCATTACTAAAGGCAGTTAAAGGTTCATATAGGCTAAGATTTTTGGCTGTGTCAAAAGTAGGATAGCAGTGCCCTCAAGTGGTGGGCAATAACATTTTAACAAAAATAAAATTTGAAAAAGCTGCAGATGCTGTAAATCAGAAACAAAAACAGAAATTGCTGGAAAAGTTCAGCAGGTCTGGCAGTACCGGTGGAGAGAAATCAGACTTAACACCCGGTTTCTGCTGTGATTGCCAGTGTGCTGCTTGATCCACTGTTGCATGACTGAAATGCTCTTGAGTCAGTTGATAGATCAGATTAAGAAATAGAAGCAGGGTAGATGTGTCCAACTTGCTTTTAGTCACTGTCTGGAATTTTATGGTTAATCAAAAGTGCTAATCAATAACCTTGAAGAAATCTGCTCATAAGAACTAGCAACTTCCATGACATGGTTTCTCTTTTTGACATTAGCAGTTTAAATCTGCCACCAAGTGAACAGCATGTAACAACCGTTATGTCAATAAGCAAGAAAGGAACAGAAGTTCTTACAAATGCCACTTACTCAGGACTGAATTCTGCACATTTCCCCTGGGTCAACTCACTTAACTGAAGGAATTTCTGAATTTTTATTATTCTGCATAAATGTGACTACAAAGCTTACTCTTAATTTCAGTGCAGTAAAGACTGTATATGCTGACAGTTTCTTGGTGGTTGTTGGAGCTGCACTCATCCATGCAAGTGGGAAGTATTCTAACAAACTCCTGACTTATACCTTGTATCTTGTAGATAGTGGGTAGGTTTTGGTAAGTTACTTACTGCAGTATTCCTTGTCTCTGATCTGCTGTTTTAGCCACTGTATTTATAGACAGAATCCCATTGTTTTACTGGTAAATGGCAAACCTCAGGATTTTAATAGTTGGGGATTTTGTGATGGTAACACCATTAAATGTGAGGAAACTGTGTTTAAATAATCTTTTATTGGAAACGATCATTTTCTAACAGTTGTGTGACGTGAAAGTTACTTGCCATTTTCAACCTAAGACTGGATATTGTCTAGATCTCACAGCATTTGGACATGAACTGCTTCAGTATATAAGGAGTTGGGAATGGTGCTGAGCATATGCACTCATTGGTGAACATCCCCACTTGTGAACTTATGGAAGGAAGGTTATTGATGCAGCTGAAGATGGTTGGATGTAGGACACTACCTGAGGCACTCCTGCAGAGATTTACTGGAGCGGAGTCCATCGGAATTTAAGAACAGGAGTAGGCCATTCAGCCCCTTGAGTCTGGTTCACCGCTCTGTGAGACCATATACCGGCCTTTGGCCTATATGTTTTAATACTTAACACAAATTTATCTACCTAAAATTTTAAAATTAACAACTGATCCTGCGTCCCATGCTGTTTGTAAAAGACAGTTCTGAATATCTATCACCCTTCATAAAAGGAAGTGCTTCCTAAAATCTCTCCTGAATGGCCTAGCCCTGATTCTCAGACGATGACCCCTAATGCTACAATTCCTAACCATATATCTTTATCTTCCCTGTCTATTCCTGTTACTATCTTGAGGACTTCAGTCTGATCATTCCCTGACTGTGTAAATTTGAGAGAAAACAGGCCTAGTTTATGTAATCTCTCCTCATAACTTCTGAAGTCCAGTGTTATTCCTGTAAATGTATCTTGTAATACCTCCAAGATTAGATTAAATTAGGTTAGATTCCTTTCGGTATGGAAACAGGCCCTTTGGCCCAACAAGTCCACACAGACCCTCCGAAGAGTAACCCATCCAGACCCATTCCCCTCCGCTTATATTTCCCCTGACTAATGCACTTAACACTATGATCAATTTACCATGGCCAATTCATCTGACCTGCACATCTTTTGACTGTGGGAGGCAACCGGAGGAAACCCACGTAGAAACTGGGAGAATGTACAAACTCTACATAGTCACCCGAGGCAGGAATCGAACACAGGTCCCTGGTGCTGTGAGGCAGCAGTGCTAACCACTGAGCCAACATGCTGCCCTAATAGACAATATATCCCTAAAAGACAATATATCCTTCCTAAGGTGTGATGCTAACAAACACAACTGTCTTCCTATGTGCCAGATATGACTCCAACCAGTGGAGAATTTTCTCCGAGACCTGTTGACTCCAGTTTTACTAGGGCTCCCTGATGCCACAGTTAGTTAAACGTGGCTTTGATGCCAAGGGCTGTCACTCTCACTCTCAC
Source organism: Chiloscyllium punctatum (assembly GCF_047496795.1). Taxonomy (NCBI): domain Eukaryota; kingdom Metazoa; phylum Chordata; class Chondrichthyes; order Orectolobiformes; family Hemiscylliidae; genus Chiloscyllium; species Chiloscyllium punctatum. The sequence goes on along the minus strand of NC_092757.1, from coordinate 75,649,997 downwards.
CCTTGCCTCACCTTTGGAGTCTTGTTTTGTCCGTGTTTGAATCAAGACCGTAATGAGGTAGCCCTGAAAAAAACCCAAATAGGGTGACAGTAGGCAGGTTATTGTTGATCAGTTGCTACTCTATCGTGCTGTTGATGACACCTCCTATCACATTACTGATGATTGAGAGTAAACTGTGGGGCCATAATTACTGGATTGGATTTGTCCTGCTTTTTGTATACAGAATATATCTGAGTTATCATCCACATTATCAGACAGATACCAGTGTTGTAGTTGTACTGGAACAACTTGTCTAGGGGTGTGGCAAGTTCTGGAGCACACATCTTTACTACTATTGCTAGAATGTTGTCGGGGCCCATAGCCTTTGTAATATTCAGTGCCTCCAACCATTTGACGATTTCATGTGGAGTGAATCAAATTGAATGAAGACTGCCATCTGTGATACCAGGGATCACTGGAGGAATCTGAGATGGATCATCCACTGGGAACTTTTTGCTGAAGATTGTAAGTGCTTCAGCCTTATCTTATACTAGGCTCTCTCATCATTGAGGATGGGGATATTTTGGGGATATTTGTGGGGCCTTCTCCCCCAATGAGTTGTTTAAGTGTCCTCCACCATTCACAACTGGATGTGGCAGAATTGCAGAGTTTTTCGATTAGATCTGAATCATTGTATGTGGGATCATTTAGCTCTACTTAACACTTGATGCAACACCATGTTGACATCTCACTTCAGGACCGGAGCTGAACGAGAACAAGCAGAGAACCGTCTGGGAAGGTAAGTGTTATAAAAATCTACCTATAGGATTTGCAGCCTTCACTTCAGGAGTAGAGCTGAGTGGAAACCAGCCTGAGAAGGTAAGAGTTCGATTCTGAGAGGAAAACTGAAAAGTGGGCTGTGATATGATTGGCTAATAGAGATTGCTAATTTTGAATCTGTTAAATTGAACCTTGTGAAATTATTGGTTACCACTCTTATTTAGATTGAGATTAAGTGCATAGATATAAAAAGTTTTTTAAAAAAATTCAGAACTAATTATACAAAATAAAGATGGAGATTCAGGTGATGTGTTGTTTCTGCATGATGTGGGAGCTTGTGAACCCCGTTGTGATTCACAGTGACTGTGTCTAGTAAATGTTGGTTGCTCGAGGAACTCTAGCTCAGAGTCGATGAGCTGGAGTCTGAGCTTCAAACATTGGGACACATCAGGGAGGGGGAGAGTTATCTGGTCACTCTGTTTCAGGAGACAGTGACACCCTTGGACTGACTGACTCTAATTCGGCCAGTGGTCAGGGACAGGAGGGTATGGCTGTCCGTGAGGCAGGTAGAGGGATCCAAGAGGTAGAGCTGCAGGAGCCTCCGTTGTTGTCCTTGTCCAACAGATTCCAGAGTCTTGCTCCCTGTGTGGACAGGAATGGGGACTGCAGGGAGAATGAGCTGACTGGCCACAGCACTGCGGTGCAAGGAACAATTCAAGTGGGGGGGGGGGGATAGAAATGAAATGTCATTGTAATTGGGGATAGTATAGTTAGGGGCATAGACACCATTCTCTGTGACCAGGATCGAGAGTTCCAAAGGTTGTGTTGCCTACTTGGTGCTTGGGTTTGGGCTATCTCATCTGGGCTGCAGAGGAACTTGGAGTGGGAGGGTAAATATCCAGGGATCATGGTCCACTTAGAAGCAAACAACATAGATAAGACGAAGGGAGTATGAACAGCTAGGAGCTAAATTTAAAAAGCGGAACAAAAAAGGTGGTAATCTCTGGATTTCTATCTGATCAGCGAGCTAATTTACACAAGCTCAGTAAGATTAAGCAGGTAAATCCGTGGCTCAAAGATTGGTGTGGGAGAAATGAGTTTGAATTCATGGGACATTGGCGCCAGTACTGGGGAAAATAGGGACCTGTTCTCATAGGACGGTCTTCATCTGAATCTTGCTGGGATCTGAGCAAATCAAATAACTAGGGCTGTGGACAGGGTTTTAAGCTAACTTGTGGTGGTGGTGTTTTTGGTGGAGGGGGGGGGAGGGGGAGAAGGGGAGGTTGAGGAGAGGTGGTAGGGCTGCCCCACTGTCTGAACATCAGGTTTGGTGAGGGGTGGGGTGGGGGGGTGGTGGGGTTGGTGGGAAGGGTTCAGTTATAGGAGAAAGTAGAAAACGCAACTTAAAGGAGGAGGGAAGAGTGCAGGTTAGCAATGTGGCGGATGGTTATCAGACATAAAGGTGAGGCACAGAAAAGGTGAATATCTTTATACAGCAAGGAATTATATTTAAAGAGTAGGAAAATTTAACAGTGGAATAGATTTAAAAGCTTTGATATATAAATGCAGGAAACATTTGAAACAAACTTAATCTTGCTCAGATCCCAGCAAGATTCAGATGAAGACCGTCCTATGAGAACAGGTCCCTATTTTCCCCAGTACTGGTGCCAATGTCCCATGAATTCAAACTCACTTCTCCCACACCAATCTTTGAGCCACGGATTTACCTGCTTAATCTTACTGAGCTTGTGTAAATTAGCTCGCTGATCAGATAGAAATCCAGAGATTACCACCTTTTTGGTTCCGCTTTTTAAATTTAGCTCCTAGCTGTTCATACTCCCTAGTCTTATCTATGTTGTTTGCTTCTAAGCGAAAATAGAAACAGAAGGGTACAGTTTGGTAGCAGTTACTGAGATAATGTGTAGGTTAGGTGAATTGGCCAGGCTAAATTGCCCGTGTGTTAGGTGAAAGGGTAAATATAGGGGTCTGGGTGGGGTTATGCTTTGGTAGGTTGGTGTGGACTTGTTGGGCCGAAAGGCCTGTTTCCACACTGTAAGTAATCTAATCTGATTACAAGGAGACCAGGTCTGGGAATTGAATATCCAGAGGTACTCAGCATTTCGGAAAGATGGACTGAAAGGAAAAGGTGGTGGTGAAGGAGGGTATCAGTACTGTAATGAGAAATAACATAAGCACTGGGAGTTCAAGATGTGGAATTGACTTGGGTAGGAAAAAGAAGAAGCAAAGGGAAGAAGTACTCTTTAGGAATAATCTGTTGGTCCCCAAACAGTTGTTCTGCAGTGAGTCATAATATAAATCAGGAAATATTAGAGGCTTGCAAGAAAGGTACAGAAATAATCATGGGTGATTTTAACATACACATAAATTGGAAGAATCAAGTTAGCAAGGGTAGCTTGGAGGCAGAGTTAATTGAATGTATTAAGGATTGTTTCATAGAACAGTATGTTGTGGAATCAACAAGGGAGCAGGATTTGAATTTGATATTGTGTAATGAGGAGAGATTAGTTGATGACATCATAGTTAAGGATCCTTTAGTGTGTGGTGACCATTATATGATAGAATTCAAAATTCAGTTTGGGGATGAGAAAGTGGAGTCCCATAGTAGTATTCTGGAATTAAAATAAGGAAATTCAGTATGAGGACAGATTTGGCTCAAGTAGATTTGGCAGGAAGGCTAAGTTGTAAGACAGTGGATGAACAGTGTAGATGTTTAAGGAGTTACTCAATTCCTCACAACTAAAATATATTGCAGTGAGAAACAAAGATGGTTAGGGGCTGGGAGGGGTGTAAAAAAACATCCATTGCTAAACAAGGAGTTCAATGACAACATAAAGTCAAATACTAAGCTATGCATATTGCAAAGGCCAGTGGTGGGATGAAAGATTGGAAAATTTTCAAACATAAACAAAGGGATACTAAAAAAAATGAAAAGAGCTAAGGTAGATTACGAAAGAACACTAGCACAAAATATCAAAAACGATAGCTTCTATAGGCATATAAGAGGGAAGAGAGTCTTGAATGTGAATGTTGGTCCCTTGGAAAATGAAACTGGAGAATTAATAGTGGGGAACACTGAGATGGCAGAGATGCTGAATCAATACTTTGCCTCAGTTTTCACGGTGGAGAACAATAGTACCATTCCTTTTGGAACAGGCAAGTCAGAAGCAATAGATAAAGTAGAACTTAGAACAATCAACATTGATAGGAAAAAGGTACTAAGCAAACTATTCCGATTGAGGACAGACAAGTCCTTCGAGCCTGATGTCCTACATCCTAGAGTATTAAAGGAATTGGCAGCTGAGATAGTAATCCATTGGTTACAATATTCCAAAGTTTTCTGGACATGGGAAAAGTTCCAGTGGATTGGAAAATGGCTAAGATAAGGCCCTTATTTTGTCTTCCTCCCTTTTTAAATGTGGGAAATTACAGACTAGTTAGTTTAACATCTGTTGTTAAGAAAGTGTTAGAATCAATTATCAAGTAAGCAATATCAGGACATTTGAAAAGTCAAAATGCTATCTATCAGAATCAGCATCAGCATGGTTTTATGAAGGGCAAATCATACATGACTAATTTTCTAGAGTTCTTCAAAATAACAAGCAAAGTGGATAACGAAGATGCTGCAGATGTAATTTATCTGGCCCTCTGAAAGGCGTTTGATAAGGTGCCGCTTAAAAGGTTAATTCACAAAATTGAATTGTATGGGATTGGGGATAATTTTATTATCTTGGATAGATGACTGGATGATGGGGAGAAGACAGTCTGGATAAAGGGTTGTTTTTTTTCCCTGGATGGCAAGATGTAACTAATAGGGTGCCACACGGTTCTGTCCTTGGACCCCAGCTATTTACAATCTAAATTAACGACTTGGATACAGGGATAGAAGGCTCTATAGCCAAATTTGTGGACAACACAAAAATAGGTGGGACAGTAAATTGCAATGAAGAAATAAGAACCTCACAAATGGTTAGGAGAGTGGCTCAAATGTAGCAGATGGAGTTTAACGTGGATAAGTGTGAGGTTATGCATTTTGGGTCAAAAAAAAGGTGACCTATTATCTTAATGGGGAGACACTTTGGGTTGCTCCAGTGCAGAGGGATCCAGATGTACTCATTCAAAAGTCCCATAAATCTCGTGTGCATGTACAGTAGATAAAGAAAGCAAATGGAATGTTGGTTTTTATAGCTAAGGGAATAGAACATAAAGGTAAGGAAATATTGTTGCAGCTATACAAGGCATTGCTGGGACTGCACCTGGAGTATTGTGCACAGTTTGGTCCCAACATTTGAGGGAAAATGTAGTGGGATTGGAGACGGTTCAGAGATTGATCCCAGAGATGAAGGGTTTTACGTATGAGGAGAGATCAAACAGTTTAGACCTACTCTGTCTGGAATTGGGGAGATGAGGGAAGATCAAATGGAGGTATTCAGGATGATAAAATAGATGTGGAGTGGATGCTTCCTCTTGGGCATTCTAGGACAAGAGTTCATATCCTTAGGTCAAGGGGTATCAAATTTAAGAGTTGAGGAGGAACAACTACTTTTGGAGGGTTGTGAATCTGTGGAATTTACTATCCCAAAGTGTGGTGGATGATGGGACAGTGAGTAAATTTAAGGAAGAGTTAGACAGATTTTAATTAGTAATGGGTTGAAGGGATATGGAGAGAAGGCAGGAAAATAGGGGTGAGGAGCATATCAGACGTGATTAAATGAGCCAAATGGCCTAATTCTGCTCCTATATCTTATGAACTTAAGGCATGTCTCATGTTGCTCCAGCTCTCATTCACTCTTCTTTGTACCAGGGTTGATGATAGAGGAGGGGCTATGCCAGACCATGAGGTTACAGACTACATTGGAGTATGATTCTGCTGCTGCTGATAGCCCACAGTATGTCATGATTGCCCAGTCTTGAGTAGCTATACCTATTCAAATTCCATCCCATTTGGCACAGTGAAAGTACTATACAGCATTATGTAAGTTATTTATCACTCTGAAGTCAGGACTTTGTCTCTACCATCGCTCTTACTGATATTGTCATGGTCAGATGCATCAGTGGCTGGTAGATTGTTGAGGATGAGGTAATGTTTGTTTTTCCTTCCATTTGGTTTTCTCACCACCTGCTGTAGACCCAGTTTAGCAGTAATGTTCTTTATTACGTGTCAGTTAGATCGGTAGTGCTGTTGCTGAGCCACTCTTTGTGGTGGATATTGAAATTCTGCACTCAGAGTACATTCTGTGTTCTTGTCTCCCTTATCAGCTGAGGATGAACATTATATGATAATCAGCAGGTGGTTTCATTGCCCGTGATTGATCTGATGCCATGAAACTTCATGGTGTCTGGTGTCATTGTTGGGAATTCGCAATTCGCTCCTGACTGTATACCACTGTGCTGCTGCATCTGCTGGGTTTGGCTTGCAAGTGTGATACAATCCATCCAGGATTGGTAATAGTGATGTCCGAGACACCCAATGAAAAGTATGAATCTGTCAGTACGACCTTGTCAGGCCGATGCTTGACTAGTCTTTTTAGTCAGCGTGCTCAATATTGCCAATAGCCTACAGATGATAGTAATACTTTACAGGGCTGTTTTCACCACTGTCATTTCCAGGTATTCTTTAGGAATGTAGAGAAAGAATTGGAGATATGTAAGCATCTTTCAGCCTGTAATACTGGGTGGATGGTCTACCTCCACATCCTGAGGTCCTAGACATCACAGATGACTGCAGCTCCAAATGTACTCTAAGTTTGACAGCACCCAGGATAAAACAGTCCTTTTAATTGGCACCACATTTTATAAACATTCACTCACTCTGTCAACTTCCTGTTCAGTCGCAGCAGAGCGTACTATTTATGTAGAGTCAAAAGTCATACAGTATGGAAACAGACCCTTCGGTCCAGTTAGTCCATGCCAACCGAGTTCCCAACCCAAAATAGTCCAACCTGCCTGCTTTTGGCCCATAACCCTCCGAACCTTTCCTATTTATATACTTATCCAAATGTCTTTTAAATATTGTAAATATACCGGTATCCATCACTTCCGCTGGCAGTTCCTTGCACAAATGAGCCACTCCTGTGTTTAAAAATTTAAAAAATTACACCCCAGTCCTTGTTTAAATCTTTCTCCTCTCACCTTGAAAATATGCCCCTAGATTTGAACTCACTACCCTTCATAACATATTGCAGAAATTCACCGTGTCCTTAGACAGCACTTTCCAAATCCACAACCACTACCAACCAGGACAGCAGATACATGGGGAACACCCCCTGCAAGTTACCTTTCAAGCCAGTCACCTCTAACTTGGAAGTTTGTAGCTTCAAATTTCATTTCAAGACTTCAAGTAATTTAAAATCAGACCTCTGTGCACTGCGGATTGTTATGTTGTTGGAGATAGTCACAAAGATGCTATCAAGGGATAAGCTCATAATTGCACAACTTGCAATAGCAGGCAAATAATGCATTGTATGGTATAATAAGCCCGCATTCTAAAATCACACATTAGTCATTTTAGTGAGCTATTGGTGTTTTTGCTAAATACAACTGAAGGACTCATAGCAACTGTAGATTACACCATTGCATTCCCTATAACTTCATCTCATTTACATTTTTGTACTATTTAGTGTTAACTACAATTTTAATCACATTTGTGTTGAAGAAGTGGGAAAAATAGTGGCCAACTTTAAAGGGTTAAGCAACTATATCTGTAACAAACATGTGTTGCAAATTAGTTCTGAACAGGAAAAGGAGGGTTTTGTTTTCTCCCCGAATGGAAATTACGTCAATGATTACCATGGTGTTGCTTCCACTAAAAGGGAATAAAAGCTCCAGAAATATGACATATCGACAATCAGACGATAACATTTCTTTGTATTATAACATTTTAAATACAGTGCTATTTTTAATGACTTCAAAAGGAGAGAATAAAGTCAAGAAAAGTTGTGATGAAGGACCAACTGTTGAACCTCAGCATACATTCTTCAGTTATTTTTAGGAGGCCTGTAACAACCCAGCTGTCTAGTTGCAGTGTCAGTGAAATGACACTTTGACAACCTATCACATTTCTCCTTCACTCTGAACGGAAGCTTGCATCAGTGGCTGGAGTACTTCTTTAAAACTGCACCATTGGGATTGTGTGTAGCTGGCATTTTGAGATTTACCTTTAAAGCCAGAAACAAGGTATTTAAAATTTAATTTTATGTTTTGCTTTCATGAATTGTTAGATGATGTAACACAGGTTACCAATCTTTCTTAACTAACAGTTCATGTCTTGCCTTGTTTAGGCCAAAGTTGTTGTCCGTGTCTATTTTTAGTGATAACAGAAAGTGGTGCAGGCATGTCTGGTTCTATTGCTGAATCATTTTGTCCAAAATGAATCTGAAAGGTTACCTGCAATTTAACAGGTTTCTATTTCTTTATATTGGTCTGTGCAAATTGCTTCTAAGTTTTTAAGATTTATTTGAACCAAAAGAGAGAGATGCATATATGCCATTTCAAAGTAGTATGTATACAACTTTACATTTGTTCGATGCACTTGTGCATTAAAACAGTATTTTCTTGTTTCACAGAATGGATTGTTGGAATTGGAAGTGTTTAAAAATATTTTCAAGTTTTTGGTTCTAAAATCAGCCTATTGTTAATGATTCCACCATGCATTGTTTATTGTGATGTCTAATTTAGTTTTAATGCAGTTTTTAACTTTTGAACTTCATTTTCTTTATTGTTAAATAAAAGTTAATTTTTGTCATGCCTATTTGTAACAATGTGATGCTTTCTTTGCTATAGTGTTGCCTACATTGTAATGCAAATAGATTCTGTGAAATACTGCCTCATTTTAAAGTTTAGGAGCTTATCATAACTGCAATAAAATTAAGCTATTTTTAAAATTAGACTTGGTGCAAATAAACATTGTCTTTTAATATATGGGTAGGAATTTTGAAAATTTTAAAGAAATATATCTTTACCCTCACTCAGCCTACGTTCCATTGGAGATGCTCTTCCATGTCCTAGTACCTCCAAACTCGACAGTGTAGTTGCTTTCTTGGCCAGCTACCTGCTTTCCACTTTAAGCTTTAATTCATTCAAGACACTCTCTTCTGCATTCCCATACAGTTTTACTTTTCTATTTATGATTTTTGATTATCTTAACACCTTTTTAATTAAGACCTAACCCCCCATCCTATCTTTGTTTCCTGCATTTCCCATGGCTAATCCACTAGTCTGCACATCCCTGGACACTATGGGCAGTCCACCTAACCTGCTTAACTTGGATGACAAAATCCAAAGATATTAATGTGTATTGTAAATAATTGTGGCCCCAGGACTGATTCTGTGAAACACTACAATTTTTATGGGTTGCTGTACTGAAAATCCCCCCCCCCCCTTATCTCAACACTGTCTTCCTTTAGTTAGCTAATCCTCTATCCATTCTAATATATGAATCCCCAATATAATTGACAGTTATCTTTGTTATAACATGGAGAGAGACCGCCAAGTCAAATTGGATTTCCTATCTCTGTATTTGCAACACAATAAAATTAAAACCTTCAAAGACCCTCAAAATTGATTCTATTTGTTCTTTAGCAATGAATAACCAGTTCCAGACTAACTGAACTTCAGACTTTAAACAAAAGACTTAGCAATTTTTTTTAGCAGTATAGTGACTTTAGAACCAAAGTGAACAACAAAGTAATCTAATTATGATTTAAATCCATTAACCTTTGCTTTCAACCTGTATTCACACAAAAGACTGATAGATTAATGAAAGAAAATATCAAAACTGGCCAGTGGTTTTCATGATACACTGTCCTACTGGCATGTATAGTTGTTTTTAGTTGATTTTCTGGAAACAGTGCATGACCCCTAAAGGTGGAGGGATGGAGCCACCTAGCACAGAGAATCTTGGATGCCAAGGAACTTTTAGGATTGGATAAGAAAATGAAAGGAAGCTTAGGGTAGATACAAAAAGGTTCATAACACAGCTGAGCTTTTAAATGAGATCATTGCATTTGTATTTCCGATAGAAAGGAACGATATAGATATGGAAACGAGGACAGAAGTTGGGGAGAGGTATAAGCAGGCTTGAAATTGGATACCCAGGTCCAGTTGTATCAGGCTACTGTGAGGCAAGGCAGGAGATTGCAGGGGCTCTGACATTTATATTTCAAAACTTCATTGGCTATAGGATGGGTGCCAGAGGACTGGAGGACGTTAAGGTATTCCCTTTATTCAAGAAAGGTGTTAGGGAACAAACCAAGATACTACAGGCCAGGTAGTTTAACATCTGTGGTAGGGAAACTATTAGAAAAAGGAGAGACAGAATTAATCTCCACTTTGAGAGGCATGAATTAATTTTGAATAGTTAGCATGGCCTGTAAGAGGGAGATCACACCTACTAAATTGTGAGGTTTTTCTAGCAGGTGACAAGGTTTGTAGATGCAGGTAGTGTAGTTAATGTTGTTAAAGTGGTCCATCGGATACTTTTCTTGCCACAACCAATAAAAAGCAATATGCAAGCAAGGAGGTTGAGGGATCTGTACATAGTTTCAGTTAGGCTACAACTACAGAACTGTGTACACTTCTGGCTGCCACATTATAGGAAAGATGTGATAGCACTCGACAGGGTGTAGAAAAGATGTGACCTGGGCTGATTCAGCTATGAATAGAGATGTGATTAATGTGTAAAAAGTTCTTACGAGCATAGACAGGGGAGATAGGGGAAAGGCTTTCCCCTTTGTAGAAGGGCCAGTAACCGAGGGGCACAGTTTTAAGGTAAGGGGCAGGATGTTTAGAGGTCATGTATGGAAATAATTTTTTCATCCAGAGAATTGTAGAGGTAGAGGCGGAAGCCTTCAATCCTATTTAAGAAATATTCAGATGAACACTTGAAACAAGGCTTTGGACCAAGTGATGGAAAATAGGATTAGAATTGATTGATTGATGTTTGATCACTGACATGGGCATGATGGGATAGGAGGTATTGGGATAAGTAATTAGGTTAGCTGTGAATCTATTGAATGGCAATTTGAGGCCTAATTTTGTTCTTAATTCATAGATTTGTATGTGAAAAAAGTACTTTCAATGATGCAACATTCTCAGAAGGCTGGAATTTCCATCTAGGTTTTCATGTTGAAATCCTGGAGTAAGACTCAAACCTGAGATCTTTTTGACTATCAGATGGGAATGTGGCTGTATCAGTGTTTTGGATAGTGCTGAAATATCTGACCCATAACCTGAAGACTATTCTTCAGTTCTATATTATGTTCTGGGTAATAGCAAGATTTTTGAGAGAAAGTATTAATATAATAATTGGTTACTGCACTGTAAGCTACTTAAATACCTCCCTTGTCAAAGTGAAGAATATTGTAAACTTTAAGCAATTATTAATATTACTTTACTGTTATTAGGACCATGGAACAGTAAAGGCTAAAAGTCAATGTTTTTAAGATAGCGATGAATGTAATGATTCACTTTCCCAAATACTGTATTCTCCCAGAATAGAGACTGATACAATGAAATGCTGACCTTTATGCGAAAGCTCATGAAGACAGCACTTACTAAGATAATGACTAACTGTGATAACTTGGTATATTACAAGCGTGATCACACTCCAAAAGTACCTAATTGGTGACATATTGCTTCTGGGCAACTGAGGTGGGGAAAAACTTACTAAATGCAAGGCCTCTTTCTTTCTCTTTTGCCCATGTGGCTACCCTCTTTCTTTTCTCTCCCTGACATTTGAAAGTCTGCCATAAACTAACTTACAGCATCACTGAAAACCAAAGCCTTTATCAAAACATAAATTAGTTGATTATAATCTGTCTGACTCATAACTTTCACATTGTCTTATTAAAAGGCGAGAAGTGCCATTGTGGTTTTGGCAGAAGTAGTTTTTTGACAGTGAATTAATGGCTTCTCTGCAGGATCTTCTGAAACATTTGTACCATTTAGTTCTGATATTTGATGGGATTCAATCTATTTAAGCACATGGAAATTTGAGTGCAATCTAAGCAGTATCTGATAGCATGGAGATTCATATAATTGGACTGATGCCCTAGAGACTGTGTTCAAATAGCCCTGTAAATTAATTTGAGGGAAATAAAATTTTACTGGCTGACACTAATTGGCCAGCAAGGTGCAGAATTGTCATTAAAAACTCAGACCCATCTGGGTCATTACTGCTTTTAAAGGGTGGGACATTCTCCCCACTCTCTGACCTACATACAAACCCAGTCCACTGGGAATGGGAAATAAATTCTGCTTTCTCGGTGTTTCCCACATTCTAAGATTTTATTTCATAAATTTGAAATACTATGAGAAAGTAGTAGAGATTGCAGCTACTATAATATGGCAATAAGATTAAGGTTTCTGTAATTTGATACTTATTACAGAATTGTGATGGAGGCAATCATTTAAAAGTTTGTACATACTTTTATTTAATAAATGAAAAAAAATTGGAAAACCTAAAGTCTGGCAATACCTGTGGAAGATAGACTTCATGGTGGTGAAGTTGGTGAAATAAATGTTGAGTCCAGAATGCTGTAAAATTGAGATGCTTGAGTTGAGCTTCACTGGAATACTGCAGGAGACCACAGGCAGAAATGTGAGGAGCAAGATGGTGTTATAAAATGACCAAAACTTTGGGACTGTTTCTGTATTGGGTCTGCATTTAGTCTCCTTGATCCAGAGGAGACCGCATTGTGAGCTCATGTGATGGAGCTGGAGAACCTGAGGAAACATAATGAGCCCTTCTGGGCGGCATGGTGGCACAGTGGTTAGCACTGCTGCCTCAAAGTGCCAGAGACCCGGGTTCAGTTCCTGCCTCAGGCAACTGTCTCCCCATGTCTGCGTGGGTTTCCTCCGGGTGCTCCGGTTTCCTCCCACAGACACAAAAATGTGCAGGTTAGGTGAATTGGCCTTGCTAAATTGCCCGTAGCGTTAGGTGAAGGGGGAAATGCAGGGGAATAGGTCTGGGTGGGTTGCTCTTCGGAGGGTCAGTATGGACTTGTTGCGTCGAAGGGCCTGTATCCACACTGTAAGTAATCTAATCTAAATCTAAAGAATTGAGGTGTGAGGAAGTGTAATCCATGTAGCTGTTGGAGTTAAACAGTCTAACTCATCAGATGTGAAGACTTCGAAGTCAATATAGGGATGACTCCGGGATGGATCCAATGAAGGCAATAGAATTGTGAAAGATATACTGAAAAAAAGGATTTCCTGTTCCAGATGGGAGCAGCAAGTAATACTGATGTCCCAGATAAGGTGTTGTGGGATGGTGGCGCCCCACCCCCAATTAGGATTGAGCAATGAATATTCCACAAACCTCAGAAATTGGCAGCATTACTAGGGCCCATGTAGGTATCCATGGCCATATTTGGAGGAAATGAAGCAATTTGAAGAAATTGTTAAATGAGAGACTAAGCTCAGCCAGGCAGAGAAGGATCATGGTGAATGGAGACTGTTCAAACCTCCATTCAAGGAAGAAGTGAAAAGCCCTCACACTCTTGGGCGGAATGGAGGTGTTGAGGCATTGGTGTTTAAGGCCAGGAAATTGGAAATTGTTCAAATTGCCATAAGATGTCAGAAGAATTGAGTGTAGGTGGCAAGAAATTGGACATTGGAAGATAAAATAGTCAAAGAAATGTGCAGAAACAGTAGGTCTGCCGGGTCAGTCCTGGTGTTTTTTGGGAAGAAAATGATAGAAATGGGTTGTATGAAGTTGGGGAACTAAAGTGCTAAGTAATGTCGTAAGGAGGGAAGAGGAGATTGTTTCCAGGACTGTCACTGACGCAGTCATACCATTGTTCATTGGTGAGGTCTTGATCCAGGAGCAGATAAGAATAAATGACCTGAAGTTTGAGCTCAACCTCTAAATTCTGAAATTAATGCTGACCTTTTTCTGAAAGATGGTGCTTCTCATTTTAAAATAAATATGTTAATTGCCAGAGTGTGAACCTATTATTCTTTGTTAACCAAGGTTGCTTACTTTCCAAGTAGGTTCTCAAATAATAAATTAGAATTTTAAAAAAGTGAATAACAGAAGCATGCAAATATTTGTACAAATTTGGACATGAATGAAAAGAATTTAAACAAAAATTGTTTGAAAGACTGGGACTTTTAAGTGTTCCTTGGAGAAGTTAGGTAAAAAGCTTAAATAGAAAACATTCTAAAAGTCAAAGGAAGGTTTGGAGAAAAATAAGCTTGACAAGCTAAAAATCTAAATTAGACCACAAAACAGATTATCAAGATGTATTATTGCCTTAATTGACTGCTAGGTCCAGATGTAGTCTTTGTAGCAGGAGTCCCATGTATTTTGTGACATTAGACCAGAAATGTATGTTTGAAAGTCATTCCTTGTAATTGTAATTTCATTTCGTTTTCAAAGTTTTCATGCTCCATACTCACGTTGAAGAGTAAGTAGAAGTAGAGTAAGTAAATTCCATTACTTCAGTTGTTTGATAGACGAATCAATGATGTAATCTAAAGGACAAAAATAGGCACTTAAGAACATTGCCAAGCAATAATTAAGTAATATTCCTCAGTGATTTTTAGCTGATAACTCTCTATTCAGCCCAAACTTAAATCAAGAATATTTCCGTGACATCATCTATCTACTGAATTTAAGCCAGTCTTTCAAATGCCCTTACCTTCCTTCACACAGCCAGCTAAATCTAATAATTCTTAACTTCTGTAAACACCCCAGATATTTTAAGGATCTGGGAATTCTCTCTCTACCTTCCCCACTTCAGGCTTATATTCGAGGGTAGAGTTTGTTTTAGTTGTAACAGTAAAACTTAATTATTTACTAACTTTATTTTTTTTAGTAAAATTTATAAGCAAAATACTTGTGAATAAGTAAGGGGCTGTACCAAAAGGCTATCAAAAGTTGAAATACCAAAATTCAATTTGATATTTTTGGCTATTCAGAAATTGCCAAAAATAGCTCAAAAGACACACCATTGAGTTTCTGATTTTAGTCAACTGCTATGAATATTGAGAGCATGAGGCAGAGCATCTTTTCTATTATAAGTTTAAAGTCAACCTTTTTTTGCTTTTCTCGCTGGTTAACTTCTTGTTCTACATGAATCAATACATTTAATTTATTTTAATATCTGTATGTCTTACTAATTAGTTAGACTTATTTTTCAATCAAATCTGTATTTTTAACCAGATATCATTTGCTGTACAATTTCTAACTAAAGCATGTAGTTATTTTCTCTCCAGTTTTGCCATTACATTCAGTTATGTTTGCCTCATGCTATCAATGTTCAGAGCAGTTGACTAAAATCAGGAACTCAGAGGTATATGTTATCATACGTGTACCATCTTCTCCAGATGATGGTTCAGTTTTCTTAATACTTATAAAAAAAATCTTAGTTGAAACAATTTTACTAACACACTTTGATCATATCAGTCATGATGGTGTAACTTTCCAAAATTCAGAATACACTCCAACACAAATTCAGCTTTTGCATGTCCCCGAGCAGTAGTTGATGCTGTACATTTTGTGTCATTTAGGTCAGAAATTTGATACCTACTGATGTAGCATGTATTGGTGACCATTTAAAGATATAAACACTTTCTCTCCAATTTTTTCAAGTGTGCTTCTGATTTTAATTCCTTCCAGGTTAAGGTAATATGAACCAGAATTTATTCTAATCCAAGAAAATCACAATGAGAGTTGATGCAAACTTTTATAAGCCTTTTCTCTTTATAAAAAAAAAATGATTTCACTGACATTTCAAAGAAATTTACATTTGCCTTTCCATATTGTTTCTGGGTCAAAGTTTATCAACAGACAAATTAATATATAGCAAGTTAACAATGGAAGCTAAAGTTGTGCTTGGTTAAATTTAATTATGTTTCTGAATCTTTGCAGTAGACCATTTAACCTAAATTATTTTTCATACAGTAATCATTCTTGAGTGATTAGTATTTTTAACAAAATTTTACGTATAATATAAAATTTAGACAAAATGCAAAGTGAAGAACCATTCATGAATGCCAGATAAAAAATGGTGTACAACTACATGGTCTTCTGGATGATTTTGTTAACAGGTTCTGGAGTCACTTACAAGTGAAAGAAATGTGTAATGCATTAATTTCATACTGAATGTTCCTAATTCCTTAATTTTACAGTTACATTTCTGTGATTAATGTTTTATGTTTACTCTCATTTTAAAAGAGAAAACTGAACAATACTTGTAAGAGAATGTTCATACAATTGGGCTCAAAAAGTTAACTGTTAACATAATTTTCCACTTAACTATAAGTTGAATAGACACTGAGCTATGATGCACAGGGAAGCCGAGAGTTATCTGGATTATTTCTACCAGAGCAAGTCACACCTCTTAGCAAAGGGTCATCAGATTTGCTGAGTGATAGGAGAATGTGACTATAAGCAAGATAGGTCAGTGGGCTTGGAGGACATGGATGCAGGAGCCTCAGCATTTTGAAATTGAGTTTGAAGTTCTGTCAATTTTTCTGGAGATTGAAGTTTGCAGGTTGGATGAGCTAACTGACTATGGCACTGCGGTATAGAAAACCATTCAAGAGGGGAAGCAACAAGGAGTGTAGTGGTAGTATGGGGGCATTTATTGTGAGGAAGATTGACATCATTCTCTGCAGCAAAGTGCTAACGTCCAAACTGCTGTGTTACATGCCCATTGCTGGGCTTTGAGCCATCTACGATCCTCCATCCCTATCTGCTCAGGAATAGGGAGGAAAATGCAGAGGGAGAAGGAGGATCCAGTCATTATGGTCCATGTAACTACCAATGACATGATATGACTAGGCAAAGAGGTTCTGTTATGTTTGTATGAGGAGCTAGATGTCAAATTAAAAATCAGAACCTCGAAAGTCATATTCTTTGAATTATTTCCTGAGCGATACGTGTATTTCCTCAGGGCTAATCCTATTGTTATGGACCAGACCAGACCTCCTCTCAATGTATATTATGCAGGTGGTTTAAACTCCAACTTTTTTCTTATTTCAAGGGTAAATGTGAGTTGCTGTGTTCCAGATGTGATTTGACTGGTCAAGCTACTTGACATTAAGTAAAACACAATTTATGCAAACCTTATAGTTAAAATACAACAAACATGTTTTCAACTGTAGCATAAGTTGAATAAACACTGAACTACAAACAGTACAATGCACAGGGAAGGATAACAACTCTATTGGAAAACTCAACAAATAATAGATTATTTTTCTACTAGACAGTAACTGTTTCAATATAGTTACATCTCCTAACCACTTTTGCCACCCCTTTGGCAAAAAGGCAAATTTAGAAAAACAGTTTGTCTTGTTGGCTGGGGCTGCTCAAATGTAAAAACAGCAAGCCTATGAACTGATGTTACCTGATCCTTAGCCATTGGCTTGGGCTGGTTTCAACCAGATCGGCTCTGATGATGACGTAAAGGAGAAGACCTTGTTTAGTGGAAGAGTAATGAGGTAATCCTAAAGGTGCCCTTGGAGTGAGCGCCAATAGTGGAAAGACAGCATGTCATATGAGCTAAGAACCAGCAAGAACAAGACACCACAGTTTGGGAAGATAAGAGAAATGGATAAAAATGAAGGATTTTGTTTTGCCATTGGCAAAAACTCTGGATAGCAACCTTCAAAGTTGTACACCACTTGCTTGGAAGTGTGGATAGGAACCCAAGACCTGGGAGAAAATGTCTGGTCAGCGTGGGTCTATTCTTGGGTATTAGCCTTTATTTTTGTTGAGGGTTGAGGGAATGTCATTGAAAAACTAGTGGATGTGCACTTGGATTTTAGCCTTGAATGAATTGTATGCCTGCTGTTAATCTTTTCATAAAGAAACTGTGTGAAATATAGGTCTGTTTAAACTAAACTGACGAAGTTGGTGGCTAGTTGATACAGATTTGACTCGTCTTCTTTGTGTGCTGAGCTAATAACTGTTGTCGAAGGTAGTAATTGTGCAATAGTCTTGCATGCAATCCTATGAGCAAGAAAAAGATATGTCTGCAACAGCTCCCCAGAGTGTAGCAGCTGGGAGAGGTTCACTGCCTTCAAACCCTGCTGAGACCCCAGCAATAACTGCTGAAAGCCTACTAAAATCCTGGATCTATGAGAGCTTGATCACACCCATTCAGGCTGCTTCTATTGTTCCAGGTTTCTTTTTTAAAAAAAACTCCACGTTGTTTATCTTCTCATAAACTGTTAGGCAACTATTCCCCAATTTCTCACTCTAAAAGAAACCAGGACAAAACATACCTCTTAAAGCCATAGCATTATCACTGAGAGAAATAATTATGGCTCTTTGCCTGGTCTGTGATAGGTGGGTTCTACATCATGGTGCATTGGCAACACTGCTGGGAAAGTGGTATCTGTACTGATGAAATAATCTTCACCTGAGGCATGTTGGAGTCAGTAGTCTTGTCAACTGCATAATTAAGGATGTGGAGTGTTTTTAAACTAAATAGTGGCAGCAAGGGAGCAAAGTTGGGAAGAAGGAGTTAAAGAACATAAAAACTGAAATGATCATAAGAACACTTTGGGTTGAGTGATCATAATTCAATTAATTTTAAAATAGTTTTGGAAAAGGATAAGCCATCCATAAAAGTTAAAGTTCTTAATTGGAGTAAAGCAAACTTTAATGGTATGAGACAAAACTTTTTAAAGTTGGAGTAAACTGTTCGCAGGTCAAGGGATGTCTGATAAGTGGGAGGCTTTCAAAAATGTGATGACGAGAGTTTAGAGTGAAAGGTAACGCTGATAGGATAAAGATATTGAGGTTCTAGTCAAGAATAAAAAGGAAACCTGTATTAGATGTAAACAACAAGATTCAAATGAATCTCTTCACCAGTGTAAAGAGTGTCGGGTCATTCTTAAGAGGGAGTTCAGGAAGGCAAAGTGGGGATATGAGATAGCCTTGGTAGATAAGAAAATCCAAAGAGATTCTACAAGTACATTAAGAGCAAACGAGCATCTAGAGAGAGTAAGGCACTTAAAGATCAAAGAAGTTGTCTTTGTGTTGAACCTCAGAGATGGGAGAAAATATTTTTAAATAGAGGCTAGACAACTCTGGGAAATAAATATTAATGTTTTGAAAACCGTTCATATTAGAGAAGAGGAAGTGCTGGAGGTCTTAGAAAATGTACAGGGGAATAAATCTCTGGGACCTAATCTAGTGTATCCTGGGTGGTTGTGGGAAGTTGAGGAAATTGTGGGGCCCCTTGCAGAAATCTTTGTTTCATTTATGACTACAGATTAGGTTCTGGATGACTGGAGAGTGGCTAATGTTGCAAGTTTAAGGGATGCAAGGAGAAGCCTGGGAACTATAGATCTGTGAGTCTGACTTCAATGCGTTTTTGGAGGTGATTCTGAAAGGTAGGATTTGCATGCATTTGGAGAGACAACAAATGTTTAGGGGTACTCGGTATGGTTTTGTGTGAGGGGAAATTCTGTCTCACAAACTTGACTCAGTTTTTTTTGAGGAAGTAACCAAGCAGATTTGAGGGCAAAGTGGTAGAAGTTGTTTACTTGGACTTTAATAAGACCTTTGACAATGTTCCGCATGCTAGACTAATTAGTACAGTTAGATAATGTGGGATTCAGGGTGTGCTTGCTGATTGGATACAAAATTGGCTAACGGCAGGACACAGTGGTGTGGAGGGTTGTTTCTTGGACCAGAGGTCTATGACCAGTGGTGTTCCACAAATATTGGTGCTCAGTCCCATTAATCATAAACTATTTGGATGAGAATATAGAAGGCATAGTTAGCAAACTTGTGGATGACACCACAATTGGTAGTATAATGGACAGTGAAGAAGGTTATTGAAGATTACAAAGAAATCTAAATCAATTGGGTCAATGGGCTGAAGAGTGGCAGATGGAGTTTAATTTGGATTAACGCAACGTATTGCATTTGGTAAAACAAAAAAGGGCAGGACTTTCCCAATTAAAAGTAGGGCCTTAGATAGTATTGTGAAACAGAGACCTAGGATTCAGGTACGTAATTCTTTGGAGTTTGCGTAACGTAAACTGGATGGTTAAGAAGGTGTTTAGCATACTTGCCTTCATTGCTCAGACATTTAAAGATAGGAGTTCAGATGTTATGTTGAGGTTGTACAGAACATTGGTGAGGCCTCTTCTGGGGTATTGTGTCCAGTTCTAGTTGCCTTGTTATAGATAGCATATGATTAAGCTGGATAGGTTTCAGAAGAGATTTAACAGGATCTTGCCATGATTGGAGGGTTGGAGTTATGAGGATAGGCTGGGCCTTTTTCCACTGACTTGTAGAAGGTTGAGGGTTGATCTTATAGCGGTTTATAAAATCATGAGGGATATTGATGAAGTGAATAACAGGTGTCTTTTTCCTAGGTTAGGGAATTTCAAGACTAGAGAGCATATTTTTAAGGTGAGAGAAGAAAGATTTTAAACAACATGAGGGGCAACCTTTTTTTTTACATAGAATGCTTCATGTGTGGAGTGAACTCCCAAAGGAAGTGGTGGATGTCGGTATAGTTACAACATTTTAAAAGACATTTAGATAAGTACATGAATAAGAAATATTTAGAGAGATATGGGCCAAGCACAGGCAGGTGAGACTAATTTAGTTTGGGATTATAGTTGGCACGGACCGGTTAGACCCGAAGGGTTTGTTTCCATGCTGTATGACTCTGACTCTATAAGAAATAGCTGATCAAGCCTGCCCTGCTATTCTATAAGATTATGACTAAACCTCTTTCATGCTGCTCCTTACATCCCTCAATATTTCAAAAGTCTGTCTCCTCTTAAGTTAGTTTTGTTATTTAGTTGCCACACCTCATGGGTAGAGAATTCCGGACATTGAGCACCCTCTGGGTGGAAAAAAATCCTTTGCATCTCAGTGTTAAAGAAGAAGAAATATTTATAGAATAAGTAGACATTCATTTAAGATTCCTCCCACTCGTCAAAACATCTTTTCAATATCTTCCCTATGAAGTTCCTTAGAATTTTTTAATGCCTCAATAAAATCACCTCTCATTTGCCTAAACTCTTAATGACTTGGAGAACTTATGGAGGACTTGGAGGACTTAATGACTTATAGGCTGAACCTGTTTAGCTGTCCTTGATAGGTCAAGCTCTATCATCATAGGAATCAGCCTACTGAATCTCTTTTTAACTACTAGCAATGCCAGTAAATCCTTCTTTATAAATGGGAATCAAAACTGCGTAGGTGCAGCCTCACCAACACCCTGTTACAGTTGTACCAAAACTTGCCTGTTTTTAAACTCTAAGCCTGGAACAATAACAACCAAAATTCCATTTGCCTTCTTAATTACTTATGCAGCTGTGTGCTAACTTTGTTTTATGTACAAGAAAATCCAGATCTCTCTGTGCTCCACTTTTTTTGGGAGTCTCACTCCATTTAAATAACCTGTGTTTGAATGTTTCTTGCGAAAGTATATAACCTTACAAGGTTTGTGAAGGTTTGTAGCTCAGGTTTAGGGTGTAGGTTTGCTCGCTGAGCTGTAGGTTTGATATCCAGACGTTTCATTACCTGGCTAGGTAACATCATCAGTGGTGACGTCCAAGTGAAGCGAAGCTGTTGTCTCCTGCTTTCTATTTATGTTTGTCCTGGATGGCGTTCCTGGGGTTTGTGGTGATATCATTTCCTGTTTGTTTTCTGAGGGGTTGAAAGATGGTATCTAGATCTATGTGTTTGTTTATGGTGTTGTGGTTGGAGTGCCAGGCCTCTAGGAATTCTCTGGCATGTCTTTGCTCAGCCTGTCCCAGGATAGATGTGTTGTCCCAGTCGAAATGGTCATTTTTTTCCTCCGTGTGTAGTGCTACGAGGGAGTGTCGTTTTGTGGCTAGCTGGTGTTCGTGTATCCTGGTGGCTAACTTTCTTCCTGTTTGTCCTATGTAGTGTTTGTGGCAGTCCTTGCATGGAATGTTTGTAGACGACGTTGGCTTTGTCCAGGGGTTGTACTGGGTCTTTTAAGTTTGTAAGTTTGTTAGTTTTTGTTTGAGTGTGTTGGTGGGTTTATGTGCTACTAGGATTCTGAGGGGTCTTAGTAGTCTGGCTGTCATTCCTGAAACTTCTTTGTATGTTAAGGTGGTTAGGGTTTCTGGCTGTGTTTGGCCTGCTTGTCGTGGTTTGTTCTTGAGGAATCTGCAGACTGTATTTTGAGTATCCATTCTTCTTGAATACATTGTATAGGTGGTTGTCCTCTGTTTTCCGAAGTTCGTCTGTGCTGCAGTGTGAGGTGGCTCGTTGGAATAGTGTTCTGATACAGCTTTATTTGTATGTGTTGGGATGGTTGCTGGTGTAGTTAAGTATTTGGTCAGTGTTTGTCAGTTTTCTCCGTTGTCCGTTCTTTCAACTGTGTCGTCCAGGAATGCGAGTTTGTTGTCTGTTTCTTCCTCCTTGGTGAACTTTATGCCTGTGAGGGTGTTGTTGATGATGTTAAATGTCTCTTCAATCTTATTTTGTTTTGTGATGACAAAGGTGTCCTCTACGTAGCGGACCCAGATTTTTGGTTTGATGGTTGGTAGGGCTGTTTGTTCTAGTCTTTGCATTACCGCTTCTGCTATGAATCCTGATAGTGGAGATCCCATGGATGTGCCATTGGTTTGTTTGTAGATTGTTGTTGAAGGTGAAGTGGGTGGTGAGCCACAGGTCCACTAGCTTCATGATGTTTTCATTGGTAATGTGATTGGTGGTGGTTGAGGTGTGTGTGATGGTCTCCTTTAAAAGTGTGGTAAGTGTTTCCTTTGCCAGGTCATTGTTGATGGAGGTGAACAGTGCTGTTACGTCAAATGCGATCATTGTTTCGTCTTCCTCTCTTTTGGTGTTTTTGATTTTTAGGAACTGATGAACAGATTGTCAAGAAAGGGAGAGAGTACACATCTAAGAGTAACAAACATATCAGATTAGAAGCTACATGTTGCAATCAAAAGAAAACAGATGATTTGTGATTGCAAATCAAAACAGCCGTTGGAAATTTTAGCCATTGCAGAGACATGGTTATTTAATAATATGGATTGGGACTTGAATTTTGAAAAGTACACGACATCTAAGGAGGACAGGAAACTAGGAGTCATAAAGTTATACAGCATGGAAACAGACCCTTTGGTCCAAGTAGTCCATGCTGACCAGGTCTCCCAAACTAAACTGGTTCCTTTTGCCTGCGTTTGGATTATTTGCCTCTGAAACTTTCCTATTCATGTACTTATCCAAATGTTCTAACTGTCCTTGCGTCCATCGCTTCCTCTGGCAATTCATTCCATATATGAACCACCCTCTGTATAAAAACGTTTCCCTGTCAGGTCCCTTTGAAATCTTTCTCCTCTCACCTTAAAATTATGCCCTCTAGTTTTGAACTCCCCTACCCTTTGCTAATCACTTGATCTATTCCCTCACGATTTTATAAACCTCCATAAGGTCACCCCTCAACCCTTTTTATGCTCCAGTGAAAATTGTCCCAGCGTATCCAGCCTCTCCTTATAACTCAAAACATTCCAGTTCTGGTAACATCCTTGTAAATCTTTTCTGCACCATCTCCAATTTAATATAATTCTTCTTACAGCAGGGCAACCAGAAATGTACACAGTACTCCATAAGTAGCTTCACCAACGTCTTGCACAACTGCAACATGACGTCCCAATCCCTGTACTCAATGGTCTGAGCAATGAAAGCAAGCTCACTAAATGTCAGTTTTACCATCTTGTGGTAAAGTGCACCCAACTCCAGCTCCTTGAAGACCATATTAGGGTACTGGAGCTGGAACTGGATGAACTCAGGATCATTTGAGAGGCAGAGACAGTTATATGTATAAGCTACAGGGGGGGTGGTTACTCCGAGAAATAAACCTAATTGGGTGACTGTTAGGAGGGGTAAGAAGCAGTCAGTGCAGGGATCCCCTGTGGCCATTCCCCGGCATAACAAGTATACCGTTTTGGATACTGTTTGGTAGTGGGGGAGGGGGGAGCCATAAGAATCTTAAGTGGTAAGCCAAAGGGTACAGGTCTCTGGCACAGAGTCTGTCCCTGTTGATCAAAGGGAATTGAGGAAGAGTGGTAGAGCATTGGTCATTGGGGACTCCATACTTATGGGGACAGATAGGAGATGGTGTGCGAACGAGAGAGACTTGCAGTTGGTGTGTTGCCTCCCAGGTGCCAGGGTCTGTGATGTCTCGGATCGTGTTTTCGGCATCCTTAAGAGGAAGAGGGAGCAACCCCAAGTCGTCGTCCACATAAGCAT
Source organism: Chiloscyllium punctatum (assembly GCF_047496795.1). Classification (NCBI taxonomy): domain Eukaryota; kingdom Metazoa; phylum Chordata; class Chondrichthyes; order Orectolobiformes; family Hemiscylliidae; genus Chiloscyllium; species Chiloscyllium punctatum. Next base: position 75,626,008 of record NC_092757.1, on the reverse strand, counting down.
CCATGACACAGGTTGGAAAAGCGATGGGCATGTAAGGCAGAAATTCAGGGAGCTAGGGTGGATGCTGAGCTAGAACAAACAGAATTGTTATCTTTTGGTTTGTTAATGTGTCATGTGTTAGCGAGGTAAGGAATAAGGAGAGAGAACAGCTGACCATGTGACTACAGGGATAGTGCAGGAGGGAGGAATTCAGATACTTGACTAATTGGGGCTTATTCTGGGATAGGTGGGACCTGTACAAATGAGATGGTCTACACCTGAACCAGAGGTGTACCTGTATCCTAGGGGGAAATTTCCCATCAGGAGGATGGGAACCTGACTTGTTGCTCCATTGTACAGGAGGTTGAGTGTAATGACATCATGAATAAGGTTTCAAGTACTCGGGAGTGTACTGGCAAGAAGGTGGTTTTAAGTGTGATCACTCTAACACCAGGACCATCCAGAATAAGATGAGTGAACTTCCAGCATGGGCTGGTATCTGGGACTTCGATGTTGTGGCCATTTCGGAGACATGGATAGAGAAGGGACGGAAATGGCTGCTGCAGTTTCCGGGTTTAGCTGTTTCAGTAAGGTAAAAGACGGGGAGGTGTACCTTTGTTAGTCAAGGCCAGTATTATGGTGCCAGAAAGTATGTTTGAGGACTCATCTACTGTACGGGCTGAGGTTAGAAATAGGAAAGGAGAGGTCACCTTGTTGGGAGTATTCTATAGGCTTTCAAATAGTTCCAGAGATGTAGAGGAAAGGATTGCAAAGATTACTCTAGATAGAATTGAAAGTAACAGGGCAGTTGATATGAGGGACTTTAACTTTCCAAATATTGACTGGAAACGCTACAGGACAAGAGTTACAACTGGAGGAAAGCAATTACGATGCGATTAGGCAAGATTTACAATGCATAGGAAACTGCAGGGGATGGGCACAATTGAAATGTAGAGCTTTTGCTACTGCGTGTCCTTGATAAGTATGTACCTGTTGGACAGGGAGGAAATGGTCAATCGAAGGAATTGTGGTTTACTAAAGAAGTTGAATCTCTTGTCAAGAGGCGGAAGGAAGCTGATGTAAAGATGAGACGTGAAGGCTCATTTTGGGTGATTGAGAGTTACAAGTTAGCCAGGAAAGACCTAAAGAGAGAGCTAAGGAGAGCCAGGAGGGCACATGAGAAGTCTTTGGCAGGTAGCATCAAGGAAAACCCTAAAGCTTTCTGTAGTTATGTCAGGAATGAAAGAATGACTTGAGTAATATTAGGGCCAGTCAAGGACAGTAGTGGGAAGTTGTGAGTGGAGTCTGAGGAGATTGGAGAGGCACTAATAAATATTTTTCATCAGTATCACACAGGAAAAAGACAATGTTGTCGAGGAGCATACTGAGATACAGGCTATTAGACTAGACAGGATTGAGGTTCATAAGGAGGAGGTGTTAGCAATTCTGGAAAGTGTGAAAATAGATAAGTCCCTTTTGGCCAGATTGAAGTTATCCTAGGATTCTCTGGGACACTAGGGAGGAGATTGCAGAGCCTTTGGCTTTGATCTTTATGTTGTCATTGTCTATAGGAGTAGTGCGAGAAGACGACTGGAAGATAGCAAATGTTTGTCCCCTTGTTCAAGAAGGGGAGTAGAGACAACCCTGGTAATTATAGACAGTGAGCCTTCGTTCGATTGTGGGTAAAGTGTTGGGAAGGATTATAAGAGATAGATATGACTTATAATCATATAGAAAGGAATAATTTGATTAGGGATAATCAACATGGTATTGTGAATGGTAGGTCGTGCCTCACAAACCTTATTGAGTTCTTCGAGAAGGTGACCAAACAGGTGGATGAGGGTAAAGCGGTTGTAGTGGTATATGTGAATTTCAATAAAGCGTTTGATAAGGTTCCCCAAGGTAGGCTATTGCAGAAAATATGGAGGCATGGGATTGAGGGTGATTTAACAGTTTGGATCTGAAATTGGCTAGCTGAAAGAAGACAGAGGGTGGTGGTTGGTAGGAAATGTTCATCCTGACGTTCAGTTACTAGTGGTGGACCACAAGGATCTGTTCTGGGGCCACTGCTTTTTGTCATATTTTAAAAAATGACCGGGATGAGGACACAGAAGGATGGGTTAGTAAATTTGCGGATGACACTAAAAGTTGGTGGAGTTGTGGACAGTGTGGAAGGATGTTGCAGGTTATAGAGGGACATAAATAAGCTGCAGAGCTGGGTTGAGAGGTGACAAATGGAGTTTAATGCAGAAAAGTGTGTGGTGATTCATTTTGGAAGGAGTAACAGGAATGCAGAGTACTGAGTAAATCGTAAGATTCTTGTAGTGTGGATGAGCAGAAAGATCTGTGTCAGTGTGCCTAGATACTTGAAAGTTGCCACCCAGGTTGATAGACTTGTTAAGAAAGCCTACGCTATAGTAGCATTTATTGGTAGAGGGATTGAGTTTCAGAGCCGTGCGGTCATGTTGCAGATGTACAAAACTCTGGTGCGGCTGCACGTATTGCATACAGTTCTGGTCACCGCATTATAGGAAGGACGTGTGGAAGCATTGGAAAGGGTGCAGAGCAGATTTACCAGGATATTGCCTGGTATGGAGGGAAGGTCTTATGATGAAAAGCTGAGGGACTTGGGACTCTTTTCGTTAGAGAGAAGAAAGTTAAAAGGTGATTTAATAGAGACATAGAAGATGATCAGAGGGTGGACAGTGAGAGCCTTTTTCTTCAGACGGTGATGGCTAGCAAGAGGGGAAATATCTATCACCCTTCAATTTAAAGCTATAGGACAGATGTCAGAGATAAGGTCTTTACTCAGAGTAGTAAGGGTATGGAATGCCCTTCCTGCAACAGTAGTGGAATCCATCATTAAGGGCATTTAAATGGTCTTTGGATAAGCATGGAACTGTGGAACTTTGGATGATAATGGAACAGTGTAGCTGAGATGGGCTTGAGATTGGTTTCATAGGTTAGCGCAATGTTGAGGATTGTTGGGCTTGTACTGCCCTGTAACTATGTCCTATGTTGTCCTCCTGTGATGCAACTTTCAAGGAGCTATGTACTTGAACTCCTAGGTCTCTCTGTTTGACAACATTCCCCAGGGCCCTATTATTAACTATATAAGCCCTTGTTCAGCTTACCAAAAAGCAAAACTTTGCATTTATCTAAATTAAATTCCATCTGCCATCCCTCAGTCCATTAGCCCAATTCATTGAGATCCTTTTGTAATCTTAGTTAAATTTCTTCACTATCTACTATACCACCAATTTTAGTGTCATTTGCAAAAGTGCTAATCATACTTCCTATATTCCCATTCAAATGGTTTGTATAAATGACAAATAACAGTGGAGCCAGCACCAATCCTGTGGAACACCGCTGGTCACAGGCCTGCAGACTGAAAAACAACCCTCCCTCACAACTGTCTCTGTTGTCAAACCAATTTTTGTATCCAATTAGTAAGGTGTCCCTGAATCCCACGTGATCTGACTTTACTAACAAGTTTTTCACGCAGAACCTTGTCAAAGGCCTTGCTAAACTCCATGGAGACAACATCTACCACACTACTGTCATCTGTGTTCTTGGTCATATTCTCACAAAACTCTGAAGTTTGAGGCAAAGGTGAAAATGCAGCATTGTTAATTAATGATGCTATTAAAGCAATGGAGAGGGATGAACTATGTTCAGAAATCATTGAATGTAGAAATGGCTTTGGGAAGAGATATAAAATGATATCGGCGTGAGTAAGGATTCTGGGTAATCCAAGATGGAGGATGGGAAAAAGTTCTGGCTGTAACAGCTGCTCCTTTTATTTGAGGCATTTCAGGTGTTTGCGGTGATTTCCTTGTATTACTGTTTTATATGCTGTTGCATTGTTTTGGAACTTTGGGGGGGGGGAAACAACAGCAGTTTTAAAAGGGAGAAGAACAGACAAAGGAAGCACATGGTGAGGTCAGTACAGGAGGGAGAGAGAAAGAAAGAAACTGACACAACAGTGAATCTGCACAGTTATTGCATTTGCTGTTTGAATTCATGTATTGCTGGACATCGGAGTGCGTCTGGGAAAATTAACAGTGAAAGTCACAACTGATCTTGGAGGAACTGTATGGGTGAAGTTTACAGCACAGAAGCAGGTAAAGTGTATTGTTTTTAAGTGTGACCTACAGAGAGTCTGCAGTAGTGAGTAGAATGTGTTCTTTCTTGATTGTTTTTTGAGATATGTCTCTTGATTAAACTTAAAATATAAGCTATAACTATTAATTTAAACTGGGGCAGTGTTTTGTAAAGGAATAGGATGGTATTATTTTCTGGGTCTGTACATTGTGAAAGAGCAAAGATGGCTTTTAGTAGAGTGAAATGCGCTTCTTGTCAGATGTGGGAGTTTAAAGTGAGTTTAGGGGTTACTGCGGATTATATCTGCAATAAATGCTGTTGGTTGCGAATCTTATCAGATCAAATGGATTGGTTGAACAGACCGTTAGAAGCAATGAGTAATTTGCAATAGCAACAGTATGTGATGGCAGTTATAGGAAAGGGGGGAAAGTCTCCAATACAGTCACATAGCTGGGTTAACTCCAGGAAAGGTAAGAGAGGTAGTGCAGGAGCCTTCTGTGGCTATACTGATGTCAAACAAGTATGCTGTTTTGGATAATGTAGGGATGATGGATTCCCAGGGGAACGTAGCATGAACAGCCAAGTTTCTGGTATTGAGACTGGCTGTAATGCAATGAGGGGTACATCGGGTTCCAAGAGATCAATTGTGTTAGGGGACTCTGTAGTCGGAGGTACAGACAGATGTTTCTGTGGCCAGCAGTGAAAAATCAGAATGGTGTGTTGCTTCCCTGGTGCCAGAATCAAGAATGCCTCAGAGGGTGCAGAATGTTCTCACAGGGGAGGGGCCAGCAAGAGGTCATTGTCCACATTGGAACCAATGACATAGGAAAGGAAAAGGCTGAGATTCTGAAGGGAGATTACAAAGAGTTAGACAGGAACTTAAAAAGGAGGTCCTCGAGAGTAGTAATATCTGGATTACTCCCGGTGCTACGAGCTAGTGAGGGCAGGAATAGGAGAATAGAGCAGATGAATGCATGGCTGAGGAGCTGGTGTTTGGGAGAAAGATTGACGTTTTTGGACCACTGGGATCTCTTTTTTGGGGTAGAAGTGACCTGTACAAGAAGGACGGTTTGCACCTAAATTGAAAGGGGACTAATATACTGACCGGGAGATTTGCTAGAGCTGCTCGAGAGGATTTAAACTAGTAAAGGGGAGGGGTGGAAATGGACACAGGACCCAAGGAGATAGTGAGGAAGGTGATCAATCTGAGACTGGTACAGTTGAGAACTGAAGCGAGTCAAACAGTCAGGATAGGCAGGGACAGGTAGCACTAATAAATTAAACTGCATTTATTTCAATGCAAGGGGCCTAACAGGGAAGGCAGATGAATTCAGGGCATGGTTAGGAACATGGGACTGGAATATCATAGCAATTACAGAGACATAGCTCAGGGATGGGCAGGACTGGCAGCTTAATATTCCAGGATACAAATGCTACAGAAGGATAGAAAGGGAGGCAAGAGAGGAGGGGGAGTGACGTTTTTGATAAGGGATAGCATTACAGACATGCTGAGGGAAAATATTCCTGGAAATACATCCAGGGAAGTTATTTGGGTGGAACTGAGAAATAAGAAAGGGTTGATCACCTGATTGGGATTGTATTATAGACCCCTTAATAGTCAAAGGGAAATTGAGAAACAAATTTAGAGTCATAGAGATGTACAGCATGGAAACAGACCCTTCGGTCCAACCTGTCCACGCTGACCAGATATCCCAACCTAATCTAGTCCCACCTACCAGCACCCGGCCCATATCCCTCCAAACCCTTCCTATTCATACACCCATCCAAATGCCTCTTAAATGTTGCAATTGTACCAGCCTCCACCACTTCCTCAGGCAGCTCATTCCATGCACGCACCACCCTCTGCGTGAAAAAGTTGACCCTTGGGTCCCTTTTATATCTTTTCCCTCTCACCCTAAACCTATGCCCTCTAGTTCTGGACTCCCCAGTCCCAGGGAAAAGACTTTGCCTATTTACCCTATCCCTGCCCCTCATAATTTTGTAAACCTCTATAAGGTCACCCCTCAGCCTCCAACGCTCCAGGGAAAACAGCCCCAGCTTGTTCAGCCTCTCCCTATAGCTCAAATCCTTCAACCCTGGCTACATCCATGTAAATCTTTTCTGAACCCTTTCAAGTTTCACAACATCTTTCCGATAGGAAGGAGGCCAGAAATGCACACACTATTCCAACAGTGGCCTAACCAACGTCCTGTACAGCCACAACGTGACCTCCCAAGTCCTGTACTCAACACTCTGACCAATAAAGGAAAGCATACCAAACGCCGTCTTCACTATCCTATCTACCTGCGACCTCACTTTCAAGGAGCTATGAACCTGCACTCCAAGGTCTCTTTGTTCAGCAGCACTTCCTAGGACCTTACCATTAAGTGTATAAGTCCTGCTAAGATTTGCTTTCCCAAAATGCAGCACCTCGCATTTATCTGAATTAAACTCCATCTGCCACTTCTCAGCCCATTGGCTTATCTGGTCAAGATCCTGTTGTAATCTGAGGTAACCTTCTTCGCTGTCCACTACACCTCCTATTTTGGTGTCATCTGCAAAATTACTAACTGTACCTCTTATGCTCGCATCCAAATCATTTATGTAAATGACAAAATGTAGAGAACCCAGCACCGATCCTTGTGGCACTCCACTGATCACAGGTCTCTAGTCTGAAAAACAACCCTCCACCACCACCCTCTGTCTTTTACCTTTTGAGCCAGTTCTGTATCCAAATGACTAGTTCTCCCTGTATTCCATGAGATCTAACCTTGCTAATCAGTCTCCCATGGGGAACCTTGTCGAACGCCTTACTGAAGTCCATATAGATCACATCCATTGCTCTGTCCTCATCAAGCTTCTTTGTTACTTCAAATAACTCAATCAAGTTTGTGAGACATGATTTCCCAAGCACAAAGCCATGTTGACTATCCCTAATCAGTCCTTGCCTTTCCAAATACATGAACATCCTGTCCCTCAGGATTCCCTCCAACAACGTGCCTACCACTGAGGTCAGGCTCACTGGTCTATAGTTCCCTGGCTTGTCTTTACTGCCCTTCTTAAACAGTGGCACCATGTTTGCCAACCTCCAGTCTTCTGGCACCTCACCTGTGACTATTGATGACACAAATATCTCAGCAAGAGGCCCAGCAATCACTTCTCTAGCTTCCCACAGAGTTCTCGGGTGCACCTGATCAGGTCCTGGGGATTTATCCAACTTTTAACCGTTTCAAGACATCCAGCACTTCCTCCTCTGTAATCTGGACATTTTGCAAGATGTCACCATCTATTTCCCTCCAGTCTATATCTTCCATATCCTTTTCCACAGTAAATACTGATGCATAATATTCATTTAGTATCTCCCCCATTTTTTTTTGTGGCTCTACACAAAGGCCGCCTTGCTGATCTTTGAGGGGCCCTATTCTCTCCCTAGTTACCCTTTTTTGTCCTTTATATATTTGTAAAAACCCTTTGGATTCTCCTTAATTCTATTTGCCAACGCTATTTCATGTCCCCTTTTTGCCCTCCTGATTTCCCTCTTAAGTATACTCCTACTTCCTTTACACTCTTCTAAGGATTCGGTCGATCTATCCTATCTATACCTGACATATGCTTCCTTCTTTTTCTTAACCAAACCCTCTTTCTTTAGTCATCCAGCATTCCCTATACCTACCAGCCTTCCCTTTCACCCTGACAGGAATATATTTTCTCTGGCTTCTTGTCATCTCATTTCTGAAGGTGTCCCATTTTCCAGCTGTCTCTTTTACCTGCGAACATCTGCCTCCAATCAGCTTTTGAAAGTTCTTGCCTGATACTGTCAAAATTGGCCTTTCTCCAAATCAGCATGTACAGCATAGGATTGTGAAGAAGGCGTTTGGTATGCTTTCTTTTATTGGTCAGAGTATTGAGTACAGGAGTTGGGAGGTCATGTTGCAGCTGTACAGGACATTGGTTGGGCCACTGTTGGAATATTGCATGCAGTTCTGGTTTCCTTCCTATCGGAAAGATATTGTGAAACTTGAAAGGACTCAGAAACGACTTACATGGATGTTGCCAGGTTTGAAGGATTTGAGCTATAGGGAGAGGCTGAACAAGCTGGCGCTGTTTTCCCTGGAGCGTCTGAGGTGGAGGGGTGACATTATAGAAGTTTACAAAATTATGAGGAGCATGGATAGGATAAATAGATAAAGTCTTTTCCCAGGGGTCGGAGAGTCCAGAACTAGAGGGCATATGTTTCTTGTGAGAGGGGAAAGATATAAAAGAGACCTAAGGGGCAATTTTTTCACACAGAGGGTGGTATGTGTATGGAATGAGCTGCCAGAAGAAGTAGTGGAGGCTGGTACAATTGCAACATTTAAAAGGCATTTGGATGGGTATATGAATAGGAAGGGTTTGGAGGGATATGGGCCAGGTGCTGGCATGTGGGATATCTGATCAGCATGGACTGGTTGGACCGAAGTGTCTGTTTCCATGCTGTACACCTCTATGACTCTATGAAATTCCATGTGAAAGTGAGAGTACATGCCCCCTAACCATGCTGTTTGATGGCATAAAGTTTTAAATGGTAAAAGCTTGTCAGAAAGGGATGGTGATTTTTAATTTGCATGTCGCAATCAGATGAGCTAAAGTAACATATATGAGAACCTTAAAATATTTCCAGGTAGTTTCTTTGAATACCATGTTCTGGAACTAATCAATGAGCAGGTTAAACTAGATTTAATCCTATTTCATCTCACAATGTTAATGATCTTCTAATGAAAGTAATCCGAGGTAGCAGCAACTATAATATGATTGAATTTACCTTCATTATGAAGGGGAGAGGAGTTGATCAGATTGTTATTTAAAAACAAACAAATAGCAGTTAAAAGGGCAAGAAAGCAGAACTAGGTAGAGTGAACGGCAAATTAGGTTAGAAGTTTGGCCAATAGAGATGCAGTGGCAGATATTTAAGGGAAGTTTCAGAACACAGAATAGTTGCATTCCAACGAGTAAAGAAAATTCCAAGGTAAGACTTTCCATCAATGATTACATAGAAGGATGAAAGATAGTATCAAATCAAAAAGAATAAAAAGCATATAATTGTGCAAGGCAAGTTTAGCAGGTCACAAGATTAGATGGAATATAAAACACAGCAATGGAGGACTAAATAATGAATACAAATGAGGAAATTTAGAGTACGAGAGAAAGCTAGGCAGAAATATAAAAACAATGCCTCAATAAAAATTTCAGTTTAAGTGTTGATCCCATAGAATGTGGGCCTAACAAGTATTGTTGGAAAGTTAGGAGATGGCTGATGAATTGGAGAAGTATCTTGCATGTCTCACTATAGAGGACACTAGTAACATCCCAGAAGCAATTATAAATCTAAAACTAAAAGGGAGAGAGGAAATCAGGAAAATCACAATCAGTGGAGTAATAGTACTTAGTGAATCATTGGATCTGTGGGCTGATGCATTTTGGCCTGATGGATTTTATCTTGGGGTCTTCAAAGGCGTTGTTAGTGAGATAGTTAATGTATTGGCTTTAACTTCCAAAACTCCTTTATTTCAGGGAACATCTCATTAAATTGGAAGATAGCCAGTGTAACGTGTTCATTTAAAAATGGAGGACAATAGAATGTAGGAATGTACTGACCGGTTAGCTTAACCGTGTCAGAGGGAAAATGTTATCTATCATCCACGATGTTCTAATCGGGCACTGAGATAGGTTAGAAGGAATCAGACAGTCAGCATGATTTCCGCCTCACAAAACCATGTTTTACCAATCTATTGGAGTTCTTTTGAAGAGGTAACACATGCTCAAAAACTGGTGGATGTACTCTTCCTTAGATTTTCAGAAGATGTTTCATAAAATGCCATATCAAAGGTCATTATTAAAAGCTTGTCATGTAGGAGTGATATATTGACATGGAGGAAGGTTGGCTAGCTCACGGGAACATAGAGTATGCACAAATCTCAAAGATTGGCAAGATATAATGAGTGGTATGCTACAGGAATTTGTGTTTGGACCTTAACTATTTGATTTCTTTAAATTACATGGGGGAAGGGACAGAAGTTATGATTGTCAAATCATTTTGATCATGTAAGGAACGGTTAAAAAAATAAGTTGTGAAAAGGGCATAAGCTACTAAATTAAAAAGATGAATGAGTAAAGACCTGGTATATGGGAATGTGAGAAAATGTACAATTGTCCATTTTGGCAGGAAGAATGAAAAAGCATATTATCTAAATGATGTAAAATTGCAGAGCTTCGCGTTAAAGAAGGTTCCATGTACCCTAGTGCATCAATCACCAAATGATCAGAATGTAGGCACAGCAAATAGTTAGAAAAGTGAATAAAATGTGATTATTTATAACGAGAAATTGAATAAAAGTAGAGGGAGGTTATGCTTCAGTTATGTAGGTTACCTGTGAGAACACAATTGAAGTATTGTGCATGGTATTGGTCACCTTAGTTATGGAAAGATGTAAATGTGTTGGAAGTAGTTCAATGAAAGTTTACCACATTATCAGCAGATTGTCTTCTGTGAAAAGGTTCGCCTCTTATGCTTTTATACTTCAACATGTGATTGAAACAGAAAACATGTGGTCTTGTCAATGCATGTGGAAAAGATAGGCTTTTTTTCCGATGGGTCTACAACTAACAGCACTGTTAAAAATCAGGGATTGCCTAATTAATAAAGATGAGACAATTTTTTTCTGTAAGTGTCATCAGTCTCTGGTACTACTTGCAAAGATAATGGAAATGGGATCCTTGAATGTTTTACAGCAGGCATGGATAACAAGGGAATTAAAGATTGTCAAGGATTAAAGTGGGAATGTGACTTTAAATCAGCCATGATCATCTTCAATGATGGGGCAGGCTGAAGGAGCCAAATGGCCTACTCCTACTTTTCCACACTTTTATATGCATAATATAAAGTGACCCCTAAAATAACCTTCATCTCTGATTTTAGCAAGATTGGTGTATAGTTTTGCTCAGATATGTAAATACAGTGCTATTTTCAGGCTCTTAAGGGCTCTACGAAAGGACTTGCTTCTAATCCTTTTATAATTCTATTTTAAGGCTAATTTGTGATGATCCATTCTAGGAGCAGGATTCTGCCATTCTGCTCTGCCATTCAGTAAGATCATGGCTCATCTTTTTGTGGTCTCAATTCCATATTCTTTCTTTCTTTACCCTGATGACATTGATTTTTGATTGATGTGAATCAATATGCCCATGATCTGTGTCTTAAAAGTATGCAATGACTCCATTCTCTCGAGAAAGAGCTTCAAAGACTCACTTTAAAAAAAATCCTCCTTTTTGCTGTCACTTTCCATAGGGCAACTAGAAATGCTAACAAATGCCAGCAATGCCCACAGCCTACAAATATATAAATGTTTGTGATCCAAGACTGGATTTTACATATACTCAATGGGGGCATTATTGGTGGTGATGGCCTAAATAAGATAGCCCATCACCTTCCCACTCATTCCTAATCTTAGTCTCATAATAAATTAAGTAGAAGGTATGACAATATTGTGGCTTTAAGGGGTGTATTTGTCCCCTTTTTATGTACATCTAAAGAGAAATTGAAACCGTGTCAGAGTGGTCTGCTTCAAGTCAATAAACTAAACAGATTGTGAGGCCTTGGGTTTTTTAAAATTAAAGTTGGAACAATAGAAACAGCCTGTGATGGGTTGGGTCAAGCTCCCACAGAACCAGGATTTTTAGTTTAGCTTTCAGTAGCTGTTGAGGTTGTGAAAGCTGTGACATCTTTCTTTGGTGCAGCTAAAAGCTTCTACCTGCTAGAATTGAATGTGAGACAATCTGTTTTACTGATTTTGCCTTACCAAGATTGTGCTTATAGGATGTTACTATATTGGAACCGTTCATTCATTGAGTTACAGTTAAGCTGATATTTTCTTTTATTTATATTTTAACTGTAGTGTATGAATAGTGTGTTTGGCTTCAAGCCTGATAGTTTGATAAATCAAATTACATCTGGAACATAATGTCTGGTACTTGCTTTTAACATAAATAAAAGTTAGGGTCTAGACTACCTCCTTGTCGCTTTGAGGAGGTTTGGTCTGGTCTGTAACAGGATGGCATGGAAATTGGAAGCTTGTCTCCTATATGTAAATAAATAAGATAAGTTAGGTTTTTTGCCAAATCTATTGATCAGAATAATATACTCCATGTGTCACAATGAATCTGGCATAGGCAGGTGGTAAAGAATGGACAGATCACCTACTGTAATAGAGTACATCTAAAGGAAGCCGCTTCAGTTAGAAGGTTCCTTCACACATTGATATTTCCCATCCCTAAGAAGTCAACACCGCCCTCCCTCTTCTGGGGAAAACTGATTATTCATTCCATAAATTAATGTAATTAAGACTGGAAAATTTGTGGAAAATAAATTGATTGTAGAAGGCTAATTCCGATAGTGTAATATATATTTGATGACTTTGATCATATGGAATCCACCACCAATTGGAGTGGAAGGGAATGATTAATTTAAAGTGTTCATCTATCACTATAGATTATTTTAAGAGTTTGTTTTAACTGTGGAAATCAAATGAGCATACACCTTATCAATTCATGAGATGCATATTTCTGTTGGTACTTTTTTTGACCGAAAGATAACTGGAATGTTATGCTAATAATAACATTTTCAGGATAGGTGCTCCACCATTTTAAGAACTCTAGTTGCTACAAGTGGATGGTATGCTGTTAATTTAAAAGATATATTATAGTCAAGGATAGCTGTTGTTCTCTTTGTAAAAGATCAGCTTTTACAAAAGTCAGAGCTTGAATTTATTTTCCCTGTAGTTATTTGGAAAACTTCTGAGCATTGAACCTCTCTATTTTGTAAAAATCAATTTTTCCCATTTCCATTCTAATTTTAGCATTCCCTTTATAATAGCAGTTTGTACGTTGGCAAATTAGTCAGTTTGTTGTTTCTGTTCATGAACTTTTAAACTTTGCCTCTGTAATTTTACTATCCTAATTGCCAAAGGTGGTTCTTCATTACAGGTATACTTTTGAGGCAGCTACAGCCAGTCAGATTTTGGCTTAAGATTTTGTCTGTAGCTCTTTTTACAACTTTAAACGTAATACAACAGAATGTTTAGTTTTGCTTGGAGACTAAAATAACTGCAATAACTGTTTACTTTTTCTATAAATGATTACTGTAATTTGTGCTTTTCACTTTTCTGTACCCACAGTATCTACTGCACGTGTGTCTGGTCATTGTCCAGGACATTCCAATCTGCACCCACCAATTTCAGTTACTGGGAAGAACTTGGGCTCAAGGCAAACCTCAGTTCTGAATTAGACTGCATCTTTTCATAATACCACTTATCAATTCATGACAGCAGCATGGCTTTCTCATCACGTTTTGCTTTCTGGGAGCAAAAGGAAAGTTTATTTTTAAGCTCAAATCTTTCAAATTGCAAATGCCAATCACTGCAGTCAAGCCGTGTGTTACTTTACAATTTATTTTAGGAATTTTTGATATTGCAGTTGTAAGAAATAGCCTCAAATGAGCATTTCCTAAGAAATTGGTTTAAATTGTTGCCAGTGAAGTGAAAAGAATAATTCTGGACCTCTCACATGCTTATTACAACGTGTCATTGTGATCAGTTTCTGTGAATTTACACAAAAATGTGTTCTAGATATGGACATTTCAGTTATGATGTTTTAGCACTAAATGTGTCAAACAGAAATAAGTTGTACCTATTTATTTATTTGCAGTTATATTTTCAAAGTGAAGTTTATAAGTATAACTATTGCTGAAGCTCATTCATTGGGGAAGTAAGACACCTACAGGGATTGATTACTCTTTGTGTGAATGAAAAATATTGTTTATTTCTTCCTTGCAACCATTTTAGTGAAATTTAACTTCATTCAGATTTGACAACACTACAAATTACAAAAACAAAGTCTTTTGTCTAGAAATATGAGATTGACATAAACATGCAAAAATACTTAAATTCTTTGCACTGAAAGAGTAGCATTTAAATCTACTGAATATTTTTATTCTCCTGAGGAAAGCTGATATCTTCATGGGATTTAAGGAGAAGGTTTTCTTTTTACTTAAACACTAAATTAAACTTTTAGTGTCCAGTGTTGAATTTTGCTGAATTGTAGTAAAAACACTTTTGCATGCATCATTCAAACTTTGGATTGTGATGTTGCGTCCTCATCCTATAAATAACTAGGTTAAAGAGGAAAAGCCTGTTTCAAAGAAAAAATCAGTGTCTGTTCTGAAATCAGAAAATCCAGATCAAGACCACGAAGCAAACCTTGAACGATCTGTAAGTTTCTTCAAGTAATAGTTATTTTTTGATACCAATTACTGCCATAATCATTGGATGAATCCAAAAACAATGACACTTAAGTATCAATGTTTGGAGGGATGGGGTGGTGTGATGCTTACAAAACGCTTTTCAATATATTTCACACAACTTCAACAAATATTGATTTGTATAATAATAAAAATGTGCAGTTATTTGAACCGAGTAAAACATATTATCAACCACATCACATTAATTGTTAATGTACAGTATTTTAAAATCTGTGCATTACTATTGCTTTCTTCAAGAGAAGATTGATTTTAGAATTGGTGAAAGGAGGATTTGATAACATGCAACCAAAACTTTATTTTCCTGTGCTTGTCTTTTTAACATGCCATAACAGCATTGTTGTAGTTGGTCTACTGTCATTAGAGATACTGACTGATGCAGCGTCAGCAGATGCAGTGGTAGTGTTGATTTAGTTTGGGCCTGGAAGCCTTTTAAAGATCCTCCTCCATTCATCTAAACCTTAGGAATAAAATGAAGGTAGCTGAATAATTTTGCTACAATGTTTTAACTTTGAACTAATACTTGGTTTAGCTCGTGCTGTGAACAATGTGATTTTACAATGCAAAGCTCTGTTCCGTAATATTAGGAAGAGACCTGGAGGTGTTGCAGCATTTGATTTGTCCATATGAAGTAGCTGTTTGAGAAAATGGTATTTAGTTTGCTGGTCTATTGAAAGTAAAGCTAGCATTGAAAATTTTGCCGAGCCTGCATTAAATATTTTTTGAAAATCATTTATTTTATTTTATGAAAAATATTAGTACATAGCAGTATACTTAACAGTTTGATTCACAAGCTTATACAAATTAATTTTGCGGGTACGTACTGACTTTTATTGAGTATTTAGTTGGGTTTTAGTAGACTACAAATGAAATGTGATCAGCTACAATTCTGAAAAAATATTACTTTCCTTTAAAGAAAATAAGTGAATAACTTATGGCCCCTTTTTATAGGAAGCAGACCAGGCTTGCTGCACTGCAGCACGTTAATGATTATCCTGTATGTCTTTACAAATTTAGCATGATTCAGTAGTGCTTCCAGAGTGGAAGCATGTTAGCAAATTAGGTCGCAACCTTAATTGTTTACTAAATTATGTGTAGCAAAATTACAAAGAACATATGAAGGTCAAGAGTCCTATTTTTCCAATGTATTTTACTTCAGCTAATATTTGCTACTGCTACATAGTACCTTGAATCATTAAACTTAATGTAATTTTTGAAGTGATAGATCGTTTGTATGACCATACTTTGTAAGGACATAATGCTATATTTAATTTTCATTCTATCTATGTAGCTATGAATGGTCTGATCTATATTTTAGAATAGTTCTGTTTAAAATTTATTATAATTAAATTTGATAGTAATGTTTGAATTTTCAGAGAAAGGAAATGTTATGTTTTATATCTGTCCTTTCAAATTACTCTTAATATCATAAAAATGCCTTCTACTAGTCTGTCCCAAGAGCAGTTAAAAATATTTTTTATACTTTGTAGCACAACAAGAGTACTATGTTTTATATATCTGTTTTAGCTTCTAATTTTCTTTTGATGCATTTTGTAGTTTTCACAGAATTTTTGTAGTGTAAAATGTATGAGTGTAGTGAATGCATGCTGTATGTTTGTTGTCATGTTAGAGTAATACCAACCAATATAGTGGTATGTAGGGACAAATTTTTTATTTTTTAGCACAAGAGCTCTTGCACTGACAGTTTTGTCAAAACTTACAAGAAAATAGTGATATTTAAAAGTTGCTTGCTTTTCTGCTTGTATGTTTCAACAAGTATTTACTCTGATACAGGATAGTGAAGAAGGCGTTTGGTATGCTTTTGTTTACTAGTCAGAGTATTGAGTACAGGAGTTGGGAGGTCATGCCATTGAGTACAGGCCATTGGTTCGGCCACCATTGGAATATTGTGTGCAATTCTGGTCTCCTTCCTATCGGAAAGATGTTGTGAAACCTGAAAGGGTTCAGAAAAGATTTATAAGGATGTTGCCAGGGTTGAGGGATTTGAGCTGCAGAGAGAGGCTGACCAGGCTGGGGCTGTTTTCCCTGGTGCGTCAGAGGCTAAGGGGTGACCTTATAGAGGTTTACAAAATTATGAGGGGCATGGATAGGGTAAACAGGCAAAGTCTTTTCCCTGGGGTCGGGGAGTCAAGAACTAGAGCGCACAGGTTTAGGGTGAGAGGGGAAAGATATAAAAGAGACCTATGGGGCAACTTTTTCACGCAGAGGGTGGTACGTGTATGGAATGAGCTGCCAGAGGAAGTGGTGGAGGCTGGTACAATTGCAACATTTAAAAGGCATTTGGATGGGTATATGAATAGGAAGGGTTTGGAGGGATATAGGCCGGGTGCTGGCAGGTGGGACTAGATTGGATTGGGATACCTGGTCGGCAGACGGGTCCGTTTCCATGCTGTACATCTCTATGCCTCTATGACTCTATTTGCCAGTTCATATAGAACTAAGTAAAATGAAGTCAAACAGTGATGACCAAGTGTATTGTCCTGCCCCTGAATATGAATCTGGTGTAGTTTTATGTGTCTATTGCAAAAGTTGATTGGAGATAAACTGGAACCTTTAATTGTACAAGTAGCTTATTTTTTTCTTGATGTCATATTTGGACTATAATTCTGTTTCTTTTTGCTTTGATACCAATTATGTTTTCTTCAATTTTAATTTATGCAACTTTTTTTTACACTGCAAAATATAGTCAGAAAAAGGTGAAAATGATAAAGCAATGAAAGTCAGGACCGAAGAGATCTGTAGTCCCCAGCTGGAAATAAATGGAGAAAATGTATGTGCAACTGGACGTTTTGAAAATGAGCTTCCTGCACAAGAGGAGGTAAAACAAAATATGAATGTGACAAATCGTGAGGAGATGGCCCATGAGAATGAGGCATTTCCTAAGAAAAAAGTGGTTAAAATTGTCAGGAAAGTGATACGAAAGGCTTTACCAGGCGAAAGTGGGAGTGATAAGGCAAAGACGATGGAGGTGAAGTCTAAAGAGCAAGCTGTGAAGAAGAAGATGGAATGCAAAACAATTCTGGAGTCAGAAGCCGGATCTAGAACTGAAATTAGCAAGACAACAGTTTTAAAGATTGAGAAAAATGTTCCCAGTACTGCTAAAATACAACCAGCAATTCCAACAAAGGAAACCACTAAAGATGATATTTCAGTCGGGCTGACCAGTCTAATGACGAGAGGAAAAACCAAAGATCACAAACCTCGGTTAAAACTCTCGGAGAAAAAGGAAGATGTTTCTACTAGTGATCCAAATAAAATGAGCACTATGTTACATTTGCCTGCCTTGGAGCAAGCGGAAAAACAAAATGATCTACAAATGCCAGAACCAGTCAAAAGCGAGGTAATCAGCTAACCAAAATGTGCATGCTGCTAGGTTAGGCAAAAGGGTTTGTATGATTTTCTAATGCACATCTTAAAATTTAGCAAAGTACTCACCAAAGTATCATTGTCAAATCAGGAAGAAAGTTTGGCCTCTTGATTAAAATTATCACCATGGCACTTTATTGTGTGCTGCACATTGTAGGTTTGATAAACTCAACTTTTAACGCATGGGAGATTTATTATTTGGATGTTGCTATTTGTGATTTAACATTAGGTGTGCTGATTTGAATATAAGTGCATGGAAATATGAAATGATTTTGAGGTGCCAGTGTTGTTACATGAAAATTAGCATGAATGCAGTTGATTGAGGAATCGCCTTAGAACTGACATAAGTTGTCCTCAGCTATACTAATACTATAATCTCTTTCTGAAATCATTGTGATAAACTAAACAGAGTAAAATGAATGAGATAATCTAGCAAATACTGAGCTCAAAGCATGCTTTTTTATTTCTGACTAAGCTTCCATAATTGAATATGGCACACAACTTTTCCTTTTGAATTATTTAAAGAAGACTGTGCTTTCCAAAGCACAACACATTACAAATCAGAAAATATTGCCTTCACTTGTTGCTGAAGAGTTTCAACCAGATGTCAGAATGCAAGTGTGTGGTTATAAAAAGAATAGTACAAGTTAATTTTGGGGTTAAAAAGAGCAATGAACATCGAAGACAAAAAAAAGTTGAAATTTGTGGCTCTGTGACGTTTGGTCGTCCTATACGGTCAGTAAATTACCATGTTGCGTTTAATTCTGCTTCTAATTAAGAAATCTCACAGGGAATCAAATACTGAAGCAGTTATTTAAACTTTGTTGCATTTTGCAACCAAAATCAGACCCCTTAAGTAAGCAAGTTAAGCATTACAACTCAACTTGGCTATTACCCAATTAATAGTGGAATTTAGCTATGATTCCAACTCGAAATGTCCCTGTCTCTGTATGTGCCCAGAGTTTGATTCTTGTGCAGTGTTATTGTCCAGAATTCTGTTCTGAAGGAATCCTGGAGTTGAATAATTATACAATTTTCATCCTTCAAATTTGTGGTGATACATTATTGATGATTCTTTAGATTCCTTCATCCAAATATTACAAGTTTACAGCTTGCCTTTTTAAGAGAGGTAGCCTTCTTGCATTGACTGTTGAACTCACGCTTTCCTCAGATTAACTCCTTAAATTCTTCTGCATGGTAATCAATTGTCCTTGTGGCATTTATCAAGTAGTTGATGAAACTGTTTTGTTCGTTTCAGTTTCAACACTTCCTTCTCTCAGACATGAATAATTACTTTCAATTTCTGGATAACCATTTTCCTTGTCCCTTAATAGTTTAGTTCAGGCAGAGTTATTCGTGCTGCTTTCAATCTATATTCAGTTATTGAAATTTTGAAGTTTATAGTTTCACACACAAATGTTCATTATTTATGCCTATAAGTATATATATATGTTTGTTTTGACAATTGCAGTTGTTGATTTTTTTAAAAATGTAGTTTCACACTTTAGTTAAAGGAGAAATAAAGCTGTGAGAATTTTGAACAATGGGCTTCCCAATGACCTATTTTGTAGAGGTCATTTAGTTTACCTATACATTAAGCCATTTTGTGAATGAAGAACAATTTTTACAAGTAGTAAAATTCTTGGGTTTGGGTGATTTTAGAGCTATTATGGAGCCAACCTGCTACTGTTTGCAACAGTTATATTATACTGTGCATATAATTGAGACCAACCAAGCACATAAACAGAAAGTTTCTTTGGGGAAAAAAAAGTCCAGCATTTAAGTTGGCATCCTCCAACCTTCCCCAACAAGAGACTTGCATTTATACAGTTCCTTTCCTTAATGTGTGTGCCTTAGCTACCTACATATGTTCTATTAAACACATAGATGCTGTAGGATGTTTTCCTCTCTGGCACATTAAAGCCATCTATATCTGGAGCTTTTCTCCTAACTATGAAGCTGCTCAGGTCTTTTTTGCTCAGACTGTTTCAGACGTGGCAATGTTGCAGGACTTTAGTGTCTGAATGATCTGCTTCTCTGAAAGAAATCTGCACATTTGCTAGTCTTCTGGATGATTCTCCTTCCTAAAAAGAAAATTTGCCTCCTGTTTCCCTGTAATATAGGGTGTTTTGCTGCTGTGCAGTGGGCCTTTTTTCCCCACACTTTTCTACTCTTGTTTTTTAAACCATCAAGCTGTTTACCACAGGGTTTGTTTTTAAGCTTTATTTAAAAGCAAGTAAACACATTTTTCAGATGGCTCAATGCCAGTTTCAGCTGAAAAGCAAAAAAAAACTAAAATTATACTTTCCCTTTCTTAATATGCGTAATATAGAAATACAAAAGGTTCTGTCCACTTTGATACCAGAATTTCCAAATACGGCAAACTGCTTATTAACCGGCACCTACAACGCAATGAGTTTGCTGATTTATCAAACATTGCACATAATTAAGAGCTGTGCATAACCACAGTAAACTCTGATGTGAAGCTTTGAGACATCAATATCCCTCAAAGATCTATGTAAAAATACCAACATACCTGCTAAAGTTAATGTTAAAAACACGCTCAGTAATATAAACGTAATGCAGGGGGTATACACATCACGTATACTTTATTTACAGCATATACTCTGACATCACTGCAGGTTGGTATTTGAGGTATATAATTTTTCCAAGTTTATCAAGAGTGCGGTTTGATAAGGTGCTGATTAAAACAAAGTTTCCTGTAAAAATAAAACAGTAATAATGGCAATTAAAAGTATGAACCTTCGTCACAAAGGATAAACTGTTATGATTGACTTGTTTTGAAACTTGTTTTGCACTGTATGTTAGACCATTGCAAAATGAATCCTGCAGTGTCATTTCTCTCTATTCAGTTCCCATACTTTAATTCTGTATTGGCAACAAAATATTATACTGATAATGGTAAGATAATTGGTTTCTCTGTTTCTTTGCATCCATTTTATATGGTTTAATGTTATTACTGTTGGATTCCTAGCCCATGTGACTGGATTTGAAGCTTCCAGAGCAATAGTTTTATTGCCTTTAGATTAATACCATGTCATTCATGGGAGTAGAGAGTTTGAAATATAAAAATAGACTGCAAACACTGGGATTTTTTTCACTGGAGAGTAGGTAGTTGAGGGGTGATATTTATTGAGGTTGACAAAATTGAGGGGCATAGATAAGGTGAATGACCATGATCTTTTCCCTAGGGTGGAGGAGTTCAAAATTAGGGGGCATATTTTTAAGGTGAGAGGAAAAAGATTTTAAAAAAGGACATGAGGGGCAATATTTTTAAAACGCATGGTGATTCATGTGTGGAATGAACTGCCAGAGGAAGTGGTGGATACAGGTACAGTTTAAAAGACACTTGGATAAGTTCATGAATAGGAAAGGTTTGGAGGGATATGAACCAAGCGCAGGCAGATGAGACTAGTTTAGTGTGGGAACATGGTTGGATTGAAGGGTCTGTTTCCATGCTGTATGATTCTGACTCTCCTGGAATTAGTCTGTGAAAATTCCAGTTAAAAATGTATTTTAGCAAGGTCTTGAAATATTTAGGAACTAAAAAAAGAAACATTGTTTTTTCTGGCTTCCCGCATTGCACCACAATTCTTAATCCAGATTTCAAAGGGTCAACTATCTCGAGCTAAATCTCGAGCATAATTTGTTGCACTGATTTCTTTGAATCAATTATATGTTTAAATTGTGCATGCTGATTTTTGGAATTCATATTGCCTGTAATTGTACTGTATTTCATCGAGTTTGCATGTGTATACTTTGGACAGATTTGGGAAATAACTAACTCTTGACTATGCTTTAAATGAGGCCAAATATCTGAAAATATTCACAAAAAGTTAGGTACTACTTAAGTGAGGTGAAGAAATACAAATATATTGTGAAAGAAATAGCTATTAATAGATTGGATATTCTGGTCAGCAATGAAGTGGCTGTAAGCTGTCCACAAAGATCTAGTGATCTTTGGCCTGGATTTCACTTTTCCAGATGCTAATTTGATTCGAGCACCACTTAAGAGCTCTGTGGCTTCCAGAAACTGCGAGGTTATCAAACAAGTAATTGCAATGAAGAATTTTGACAACACGTAAGGAAGTCATTGTCATACTTTTATAGAATGAAATAAGAATTAGGATGTACTTGAGATTGATGTAAAAGCTGAAATATCATAAATTTTGAAAGAAGCTTTAAATATCTAAATTGTTACATCTTTTACTTATAATCGAGAAATTTGACTTTCTGCAGATATAAAATGTTTTCCAGGCTAGAGAGGTTGTTGATGCATAATTATGCATCAATGTTCCATAGGGTCGGCAGGGTGGCTCAGTGGTTAGCACTGCTACTTCACAGCGCCAAGGTCCCAGTTCGATTTCAGCCTCTGGCGACTGTCTGTGTGGAGTTTGCACATTCTCCTTGTGTCTGCGTGGGTTTTCTCTGGGTGCTCCGGTTTCTTCCCACAGTCCAAAAATGTGCAGGTCAGGTGAATTGGACATGCTAAATTGCCCACAGTGTTAGGTGCATTAGTCAGAGGGAAATGGGTCTGGGTGAGTTACTATTCGAAAGGTGAATGTGGACTGTTTGGGCTGAAGGGCCTGTTTCCTCACTGAAGAGAATCTAATCTAAATCTAAAAACCCAGTTAGACCTTGTTCAGCAAGTTTAAATGATTTCTAATCAATATCCATGTCATACCCTATTGAGGAGCAAGAAATCACTGACAGCAACAAATTACTTTTGAGTTTCAAAGTTGTAGTTAAGGTTAAGTACTAACAGTTTCACCGTTGTTACAAGTACAAAATCCAGTACAGCAAATATAACAAGATATGAATACTGGTTTGGCTGCTGGACTAAGGAATAAACATATCAACCAGATTGCTATCTTTAGTCAAGCAATGAAAATGTTTGAATCGAATGCATTGATTACTGCATGCAGAAAGCATTTTTACAAGTTTTTCTTGCTGTTTGCATTGCTTACCCATAGGTCACAATTGTGCTGTTTTACTGGGTCACCATGATAACTAAATGTAATTGCACTAATGCTGGCTAGTACCCTTGCCCATGTACCCTACAAATTTCAAGTCCAACCTAAATAGATGAGAACTGGTTATGAGAAAATTAATATTGTTGGTCATGTGATCTTTAGGCCCAATGGATGCCACAACAAATGACCCATACGGATGAAGCTCAGCTGAGACTGGAGAGAATCTTCACAACTTCAGTAAATAAACATGCCATGCTTTGACTGTTGCTTGTGTTGGGCTGTTTGCACATTCTTACCTAAATGTAGAATCTTGTGTCAATTTTATGTACACCTGACATTTCCTCTTAAAACCCCTTACTTTAATGTAGATTATATAGGTACATTAATTGGATTAATCAGTCAGCTATTCTACAGGTGTATGTAAACTGTATGTTTTGTGTAGTATTTCAAAATCAAAACTTGTTCAGTGTAATGAAGTGTAAAATGTTGTAATTTGTAGCAGGATTAAGTGATCAGTCCCATGAATACAAGTCTTATCTGATCCAGATAATTCTGTTTTGTAAAACCTTAAAAGGCCTTTTGCTCACCTGGGATGATGATTGTGGTACCTTATGAATGATGTGATTGATTCCCATCATAATGGTTACCTGTTTTGTTTTGAATGCTAATCACGGATTAGTTGAACCCAGTGAGCAAAGAAAAATTCATTTCCAAATTCTCCTCTGCTACAGACTAAACGTTGCAACTTCAGTTTTCAAGGGATCATCTGCCAGATTAATAGTTCAATAGGTTCACGTATAATTCATTGCTTTTCCTTGAGTGGTATTGTTTTTGCAGACATTTGCTCATGGGGAAGTTTTGTGTACTATTTCATAGAATTATGCAGCAGAGAAAGCGGCCATTCAGCTCTTCATGCCTGTGATGGCTCTTTGAAAGATCAATCGAATTTGTTTCACAGCCCTGCTCTTTCCTTTTTCAAGTACATATCAGATTTTCTTTTGGAATTTACTCTTTAATCTGGTTATACCACCCTTTTAAACAGTGTATTGCAGATTCTAACTACAACTTACATTTGATTGCCAAATATTTTAAGTTGTTGCCCTCTGGCTGTTAACCCTCTGCCAGAGGTCACTTAAATGATTTAAAACACTTTGTCACTATCTATTCTATTGATATGTTCATAGTTATCATAATTCCTCCATGTAATGTCTTTACAATATTAGAGCATTTTGATTTAGATTTTGATCTTATGTGATGGTATGAGAAGGGTATTTTTGCATGTTTTTAGTTTCACGTTTACACTTAAGGTAGGTATACAGGTACACCCACTCAAAACCAATTTTAGAATGTGTCACTTTTTATATTCAATTAAAATACCTTATGTGGGCAATTTAGCTAAAGACTGCATGGTACCGGAATTGTCAGTTTGACTGCTGGTGTGCCGGTCTATTCCTATGTTCTAAGCACAACCCTCCCACCCCAATTGATCCAAAAGAAAGCACAGTTTCAATCATAAGGCTACCATTTTTTTAGATAACATTAAATAAAATATGCTTTTTTTTTACATTTCATATTTTTAGTACAATATTATCATTCATCACATTTGTTATCAATTTTGAAACTTTGTCTGCATTGTCACCTGTGCTCTAAAGTTAATTACTTATGGAGTCATTGAAACCTACAATGCAGAAGAAAGGCATGTGACCTATTCTGTGCATGTTAGCTCTTTAGGACTTTTTTTGATGAGTAATTTTGACTAAGAAAATATATTCTCGTGGGTGAATGGGCCAGTATCTAGTGTTTAAGGATCTAAAATCATCAGAAAGAAGTGAGGTAGGTAAGGAGAATTTTTTTCTTTGGGTTGTTGAGATGTATGATAGACAAGAAAATTATAGAGACTCTTTATGACAGTATTGTAAAGATTTAATGAACAGAATTATTGGTTAATATGTACAGATGTGCATATTCTGAAGTGATAATTCACCCTCAAAATGAATTTTATTTTAGTTTGGTGTGAAAATTTGGATTGGCAAAATTTTTTTGTTGTGAATACATCTTAAAATCTTAAGATTTCTGTAGCGTGCACACTGTACTTGAGAAGTTACATGGCAAATGCAAATTTTGAATGTAGTCCCCATAAAATTATAGCCTTTTTTGCAAACTTCATTTTTTAATATTTGTCTTAGTTTTGTAATATAACTAGAGGCATAAGCTATAATTTGAGTTTCTCAAAAATTTGTCCTGGTGACGACTTAGTTTCCACTTTTAAAATTTATTGCCATTGATCTCTAGCACTTTTTTTTGTTGTTTGAATAGGTCTACTACTAAGGTCAATTAATAAAAACAATTAATATCACCACATTAGTTCAAGTAAATGCAGTATTAACAATTGATTCTTAACTTATTACCACAGTTAATGGAATAATGTAAATAAATTTAAGCTTTAGACACTTTTTGCATCCATTAATGTTGATTAGTCTGTAGTATGCATAATGTAGCAGCAGTCGTGAGAATCTTATCTGAAATGTGTTAGTTTGTTTTAAATATTAATATCTCAGTCATATTTGCATTTTGATTTACTTTAATGAAATCTCTTATAAACATGTAATTTGTATTAGATATCACGGCCTATTTTTATTTTACATTGCACTTCACTCAAATCTGTAAAATTCATGGTGAATTTTGCAGGTTACAGTATAAAACTGTGGAATATGAAGAAATGAACTTTACTGATGGGAACTGAAAGAAATGGAAAACTGAAATTTGTGATTTTTGGGCACTTTGTTCAAAGACTAGATGTACTATAATAGTCATTACTGCATTGTGTTTTTTGGCTGTACCTGTATGCGAGTAGTTATTTGCTTAATGACTTCACCTTTCGTCATTCTTATTTTTTTTTACATCTGGATCACATTGCATTGTTGTCACAGCTGGAACCTGCGGTCCCACCTACCCAGAGTCTAGTTCCTTCTCAAGATTCTTCCACTCGCTCCAACGATCTCGCACAGGCAGGTGTCTGGGCTGGTGTCTGTGCCCGTGTGTCATGCTGGACTGTAAGGCTGCCTTCATGTCTATCCTATGATTTCCACATCTTTGCTACAGCTCTTTGTTTGCCTTGCTCGTTCGTTTCCTGCTACTCTGTTTTTCTAGTGGTCTACTCAAAATGCACAAACCTTACCAAAAGTAATTCACCTACTGATCTAGTTGAAATTTTTGACTAATACTCCCAATCCCAATTAACATATTATGTTTTCTTGGTAAACTTGGGATTTTGATCAATTGATTTTTGGAATGCTAACTATTTGACCATCTTTGTTTTAAATTTTATATTTGTAATCTATCACAATAATATATTTGGAACAAGGCATTTTTGCAATTAGTTTACTCAAGTTGCCTTTAGCATCCGGAAGGGACTACAAAAGTGACGTCTGTACAAAAAAACTGTTGCTCTTTATTTACTAAAATCATCTGCTCCAAAATCTTGAGGCTAATTTAGCTTTGAATTGTTGTCTGAATTTGAACACAAGCCCTTTTCTTTGTCCTTGCCCTTTCCTACCAAATACCACAGCTTCCTGTTTCATTTCCTGTTTTTTTTTAAAATTTGATTTTAAAAAGTGGAAAAAGAATGTAACATGCTATTTTGTTGTACAAAAATATTGATGCTAGAACTTGTTTTCATTTCATTACTGGTTTAGAATTTCTTCTCTACCCACATAAAACATGGGGCCTTTTTATACATTATAAAGGTTTATTTTATAGAAAAGTAAATTCTTTGAAGGAAATTGTAACTTTGCATTTTTCATATTCATGAATTTGTTGAATGTACTTAAGACTATGACTTCTGGAAATGAGGTTGAAAATAAAGGTGTATAATTGTGCAGGATAATTTAACTAACTTGAGGAAGATCACAATTGTTTTTCCTATCTTGGCATTTTCAGTATGACTTGTCCTTTTTGTAGTTCCTGATCTTTTTGTGCTCCCACTTCCTTCTTTGGCTTCCCAATTCTGTAGATTAAAATGACAATGCATGGAATTAATAGCAAGTATTCTAGTCAAATTTCACATTTGAAGACTTATTTTTGACTGACTTTGTCTGAGAGAGTGTGCTTTCCAATGTTGAGTATGCACTGTTCCTGACAAATCTGGTTGAGTCACTGCTTTTGTATTAGCCCAATGACCGAGATTAATGATGCTGCCTGTTGAGATGGATTTGCATAGTCGACTTGAATAATTTTAAATTAATTCTGGCAAGTTTACTTTTGAGTTTTAGCTGTTTACTGGAGATAACAACAATATCCAGAAACTGGTGTCCCTAGTTTGTACTTAATGAAAAATTAAATTAACACATTTTTAATTTTCAGATTTTTTTGGATTTGACTTTAACATAAGACTTTAAGAAATAGACACTAAAGTTGCATCATGCTTTAAAAATTAGCATCATGCTTAAACATCAGGTTTTATACTTCTGCTTTAATTTATTCTCCGAAATATGGATGGATGTTGGCAAGGCTATATTTATTGCCCATATCTATCTTGATGATTGGGTTTGTCGCATTCAATTGCTGCAGATGTTATAATGATCATTTGTAAAGTTGAATGGTTTGGTGGGCCATTTCAAAAGGCACTAGTAGCGAGCTCTATAGAATTGAATGGTCATGTGTAAACTATATGATGTAGGATAACTGGTTTGTAATGTCCTTCAGAAAGAGAAATCTGACTTATGCACACTGTAAACCGAAAATAACTAACTAAAAATATCAGCTATGCACTCTCTGAACCATTAAATGGAAGGCATCACAAATATTCAATTGTGCAATCAAAACATTAAACTTGGATAAATTGCTCAATTCTTCAGTTTCCATAGGATATTATTTGTGATAGGATGGGTGGGGATTTGGAGGAGGTGGCGAAGCAAAAGCAGTATAAAGGTTTTGAGGGAAGTGTGTGGAAGTGATAGAAGTAGAAGACCCTTTATCCGAACATTCAAAAACAGAAAAGCTCCGAAATCTGAAGTGTGTTGCGAAGTTTTTTCTCATTTACAAGGTTATTTGGCAAGCAAACAGTTAACCCAAATCGACACCTGCTCGGTGTGTCACTCAGTTGTGACGTGGGAGGCATGGCCAAGCACTGACAGGCCTAGGTTTTCTCGGTAAACGCCCCCAAGTCGACACCCACTCGACCCGTGTCACTCAGATGCAACACGGTGGGGCGTAGCCAAGCACGTTCTTAGTTAGAAGTCTGCTTCTTTGGTAAGATTTTAAAAAATTTCACCATTAAACTGTCACATTCTGAAAACTGAAAAATTCCGAATTCCGAAAATCAGCTGGTCCCAAGCATTTCAGATAAAGGATCTTTTAGCTGTATTGGGATGCTGCTCAATTACTGCTGAGTCCAGATTGAAAATCCTATAGAATCCCTTTTAATTTCTTTAAATTATCCGCTTTTAAATCATTTTTGCTTGCCCATCATTTTGAACTTAGTTTTGAAGTAGCTGATAAATTTACAACATTTTAAATATTTAAGTCTGAATTTTTCTGCCTCGAGTTTGTCCATTTCTTTTTATTTGTTTACCCATCCAGTACCAAAGATACTGAAATATAGTTCCCGTGTGTCATTTAAATATCCGTTGTTTGTGTAAGTTCGGATAATGAGAATTCATTGACATCATATTTTTAGAGTTAAAATACCAAGGTTGCAAAAGAGAACTAAACATGTTTCTAAGTTAGAAACTTGAATAAAGCATTGAATGTTAAGGGTGACAGAAACAATATAGCATTCTTTAAATCATGGTTTGCTTTTCTTTGCTGTGCTTGGTTTATCTGCTGCTCACCAGAATCAGGTGGAAGAGGTGTCAACAACTGTGCTTCAGTCTTCAGCATCTGCTCAGCCCCAGGTTGGCATTTCAATCTAAACACTGCTTTTGAGAAGTTGCCTTCTGTGAAGTACTTGCATGTTGTATGATATTATACTTTTGTACACTTTCACATTTACATTTGCTCAGTAATTAAGTGGAAACATTGGTTGCTTTGCGATCTATCCCTATCTGACAACATCTTCCTCAACAAGTTTTGAGAAGATTTGTAGCTCAGGTTGAGGTTCTGGATGTATGTTTCTTCGCTGAGCTGGAAGGTTTGTTTTCGGATGTTTCGTCACCATACTAGGCATCATCATCAGTGAGCTTCCGGTGAAGCACTTGTAGTATGGCCCACTTTTTATTTGTGTTTAGGCTTCCTTGGGGTGGTAATGTCATTTCCTGTTCTTTTTCTCAGGGGGTGGTAAATGGGATCCAAGTCAGTATCAAACAAACACATTGATTTGGATCCCATTTACCACCCCCTGAGGAAAAAAAGGAAATGACATCACCAACCCAAGGAAACCCAATCACATAAATAAAAAGTGGGCCATACCACCAGTGCTTCACCAGAGGCTCACTATGTTACCTAGTATGGTGATGAAGTGTCCGAAAACAAACCCTCCAGCTCAGCGAGCAAACTTACATCCAGATCTCTTTCAATACCAGTAGAGAATTAATTTGATAAGCTTTTCAACTTTTGCAATAGTGTTGGTATTTCCACTTGATAAGAATCTATTTTAATAGAATTTCATTCAAAAACAGGCAAACTCAAGTTTTAAAGAAAGTTTTGGCTTAACTGGAGAGATTAGTGATGTTAAATTTCATTTTTCTTTTAAATTTCATTTGGTTTCTTGTATTGGCTCGAGAACATAACAGTTAAAGGATTATAACATAGCAATAGGTCGTAAAAGTAAAGCTGGAGCAACATAGAAATGTTATTTTAGACCAAATGCAAATTATTGCCATTATCTTGCATTAAAGTATCTTTGTATAATATTTATTTCTTGTCAATGCATTAA
The DNA here is from genome assembly GCF_047496795.1 of Chiloscyllium punctatum. Classification (NCBI taxonomy): domain Eukaryota; kingdom Metazoa; phylum Chordata; class Chondrichthyes; order Orectolobiformes; family Hemiscylliidae; genus Chiloscyllium; species Chiloscyllium punctatum. The sequence continues at coordinate 75,596,322 of NC_092757.1, read as the reverse complement.
CCATTCAGAATTTGCTATTTCTGTCAAGTGGGTTTGCTGATGGGGTCAGAAAGAGGTGCATAAATATGAGATTTAGGAACATCACTATAAGTATTATAATATGTTAAATCTTTCACCATTTTAGCTTGCAATAAACATTCATGTAGCACTTTATTAAGTAACAATATTTAGGGATAATTATTTAGTGAGAGTTGTGGAAAAATCAGAATGGCATAATTTATTTGTATAATGGGAATTATCTTCTAATTTTCAGTTGATAAAGCCTAATAAAACAACATATACTTGTATTAATTTGAAAATCTAGATGCAATAATGGATAACTTTGTACAAAGCAACTTAATATCATCATGAAAGATTGGTAACTTGAAGTCCTACATCTTTTTAATGCCAACACCATTGTTAAAGGACATTTTTTTTGCGTCATATTATTTCAAATGAAATAAATAGTTTTAAATGTTACTTTTTCCCCCCTTTTTGTGAATGGTGTGTTGTGCTTTCGAAAGCTTACTAATTCCTTTGCTTTATGTTCAATGAAACTTGTCAAAACTAATGATGCAATATATTTTCATTGTTCCACGCAAATCTAAATGCAGATGCATATGACATTTGCCTTTAAAGCTTTGCATGAACTAGGCTTAAGTGTGTTTCATAGTAATTGACCAGATCAGATTTTCTTAAATATCACAATTTCTTAGGCTGGGTGTTTCCAAGCAAAGACTCTCAAAAGGACAAAATGTGTGAAAATACTCAACGGGTCTGGCAGCAGCTGTAGAAAGGGAAACTGTTAACGTTTTTTCAGGTTGACAGTTATTCAGGGGGCCTGATGAAGAGACCTGAAACATGTCTTTTTCTCTTTCTACATGTGCTATCTCATCTTCTGAGTATTTCCAGCATTTTCTGTATTTCTTTTCAAATTTCAAGCATCCAACGTGCTTTGCTTTTGACTGCAAATAATTTTCTGCACTCTTTGGTGGGAAGTGTTTGACAGAAGTGAACATTGATGATATTATATAAGTCTGCACCTTTGTGTTGTGCTACTCTTGAAAAGGCTACTGTGATCACTGCTGCAAAACTTTGTTTGGATTGCATTTGGTTGATAAATCTGAGATTGTTTTCTAGATTTGTTCTGACCTGTTGTTTTCTCATTATTGAGAATCCTCTTACAAACAATTGATTTAGACTTTTGGAACATTTATGATGTGAAGAGCTTGTAAATCAATTGTGTATTCTCTTGGGGATTGATTGCATATTATTTCATTCAGACTGGTGATCAAGTTCGTAAGACCATCAGATGTAGGAGCAGAAATTAGGCTATTCGGCCCATCAAGTCTGCTCTGCTATTTAATCACGGCTCATACATTTTCCAATCCCATTTTCCTTCTTTTTTCCCCTTTGATCCCACTTCTCATAGATTTCACATCTGCAAGCTTGATAACTAGGGTCAGCTCTTTAGGTTCAAGCTAACAGATGAAGGATATAAAAGGATGTGGAAGATGCTATTAGCAAAATCCTCAACCTTTTTTAAACAGATATTTAGTTACCTAGTCTACAGTTTCGATTGCATTGCAGCAAGCTCTGCTATAACTCATACTACTTCAATGCGAATTGGCTTTAACACGGTTGAAGAATTTTGGCCATTATTTGTAGGACGCGAATGTTCCTTATCTGTATTGGCTATAACACGATTTCAGCCCCATTCGTTTAGATGGTGTGGCTATTGCACAATTATCTTAATGCCAGATCGCAACTATTGTGTTATATCGGAACCGACAGTATTGACTATGCTTTCCCCATTGAACAACTTTATACGATGTAAACTATAACGTCTAAACTTTCAGCACGACAAGACCTAAGTATGCATATGTGCTAATTGACACAAATTCCATCCAGACTGAACTCAACTGTGCAGATGATTATAACACCATGGCAAAGCAATGTTAGGCATTTTATTCAACCAATTTAAATAGGTCTAATTTCTACATCATGTAAATGATATTTATGTTTCCTTCATGCCATAATGCTCGAATATATTAGTGACACAAATTTTAGTGATGTGTTGACTCTTTGCATTCTAAGAGAACTAACAAAGGAAAGTTTGGTTGAGAACTGGACAAAAGCTTGGCGAAAGACAAGATAACTATACATTACTGGATTAGTGGTGCTGGAAGAGCACAGCAGTTCAGGCAGCATCCAACGAGCAGCGAAATCAACGTTTCGGGCAAAAGTCCTTCATCAGGAATAAAGGCAGTGAGCCTGAAGCATGGAGAGATAAGCTAGAGGAGGGTGGGGGTGGGGAGAGAGTCCACAGTGGTAGTCTGGCGCACTGACCTCTACACCGCTGAAGCCAAACGCCAACTCGAGGACACCTAATCCTACTGCTCCCTCGACCATGACCCCACCCCCCATCACCAAACCATCATCTCCCAGACCATACAGAACCTCATCACCTCAGGAGATCTCCCACCCACAGCTTCCAACCTCATAGTCCGGGAACCCCGCACTGCCCGGTTCTACCTCCTTCCCAAGATCCACAAGCCTGACCACCCTGGCCGACCCATTGTCTCAGCATGCTCCTGCCCTGCTGAACTCATCTCTACCTACCTCGACACTGTCCTATCCCCCCTAGTCCAGGAACTCCCCACATACGTTCGAGACACCACCCACGCCCTCCACCTCCTCCAAGACTTCGTTTCCCTGGCCCCCAACGCCTTATCTTCACCATGGATATCCAATCCCTCTACACCTCCATTCGCCTTGACCAGGGCCTCCAAGCCCTCCGTTTTTTCCTCTACAGACGTCCCCAACAGTACCCTTCCACTGACACACTCATTCGTTTGGCCGAACTGGTCCTCACCCTTAACAATTTCTCCTTTGAATCCTCCCACTTCCTCCAGACCAAAGGCGTAGCCATGGGCACACGTATGGGCCCCAGCTATGCCTGTCTCTTTGTTGGCTATGTAGAACAGTTGATCTTCCGTAATTACACCGGCACCACTCCCCACCTCTTCTTCCGCTACATTGATGACTGCATTGGCGCCACCTCGTGCTCCCGTGAGGAGGTTGAGCAATTCATCAACTTCACCAACACATTCCACCCTGACCTTAAATTTACCTGGACCATCTCTGACACCTCGCTCCCCTTCCTGGACCTCTCCATCTCCATTAGTGACGACCGACTTGACACTGACATTTTTTACAAAGCCACTGACTCCCATAGCTACCTGGATTACACCTCTTCCCACCCTATCTCTTGCAAAAATGCCATCCCGTATTCCCAATTTCTCCGCCTCCGCCGTATCTGCTCCCAGGAGGACCAGTTCCACCATAGGACACACCAGATGGCCTCCTTCTTTAGAGACCGCAATTTCCCTTCCCACGTGGTTAAAGATGCCCTCCAACGCATCTCGTCTACATCCCGCACCTCCGCCCTCAGACCCCACCCCTCCAACCGTAACAAGGACAGAACGCCCCTGGTGCTCACCTTCCACCCTACAAACCTTCGCATCAACCAAATCATCCACCGACATTTCCGCCACCTCCAAAAAGACCCCACCACCAGGGATATATTTTCCTCCCCACCCCTTTCCGCCTTCCGCAAAGACCGTTCCCTCCGTGACTACCTGGTCAGGTCCACACCCCCCTACGACCCACCCTCCCATTCTGGCACTTTCCCCTGCCACCGCAGGAACTGTAAAACCTGTGCCCACACCTCCGCCCTCACCTCTATCCAAGGCCCTAAAGGAGCCTTCCACATCCATCAAAGTTTCACCTGCACATCCACCAATATCATTTATTGTATCCGTTGCTCCCGATGTGGTCTCCTCTACATTGGGGAGACTGGGCGCCTCCTAGCAGAGCGCTTTAGGGAACATCTCCGAGACACCCGCACCAATCAACCAAACCGCCCCGTGGCCCAACAGTTCAACTCCCCCTCCCACTCTGCCGAGGACATGGAGGTCCTGGGCCTCCTTCACCGCCGCTCCCTCACCACCAGACGCCTGGAGGAAGAACGCCTCATCTTCCGCCTCGGAACACTTCAACCCCAGGGCATCAATGTGGACTTCAACAGCTTCCTCATTTCCCCTTCCCCCACCTCATCCTAGTTTCAAACTTCCAGCTCAGCACTGTCTCCTTGACTTGTCCGACCTGCCTATCTTCTTTTCCACCTATCCACTCCACCCTCTCCTCCTTGACCTATCACCTTCATCTCCTCCCCCACTCACCCATTGTACTCTATGCTACTCTCTCCCCACCCCCACCCTCCTCTAGCTTATCTCTCCACGCTTCAGGCTCACTGCCTTTATTCCTGATGAAGGGCTTTTGCCCGAAACGTTGATTTCGCTGCTCGTTGGATGCTGCCTGAACTGCTGTGCTCTTCCAGCACCACTAATCCAGAATCTGGTTTTCAGCATCTGCAGTCATTGTTTTTACCTTCATAACTATACATTAGACTATCACCTACTTTTGTAAGTGCTTAAAAAAATTGTTCTGTAAGAGAAAAGTGGATTATGAGATGTCAATCCTCATCATAGTTCCTCAAGTAATTTGATATTCCTTTTTCCACTTTTTCAATTATAGTTGAAGACTGAGGAGCAGATTGCTGCAGAGCAAGCATGGTATGAAGCAGACAAAGTGTGGCTGGTTCACAAAGATGGATTTTCCTTAGGTAATTTCAGGTGGATTTTTAAAATTCGTATACTTGCTTTATCATTATTTTCATGCTCAGCTTTATATTGACGAATCAATCTAGCGTTCTTTCTCATTTGTGAAAGAGTTCTGAACTTCTACCACATTTTGCATGAAGTAGTATTTCCTGATTTCATTCCTGTGAGATCAGCCTTTAAGCTCTGACTGTGCGCTCTAGTCCTTTATTCCCCAGATAGTGAAATAGCTTCCCTTCCTAATTTCCTAATCTTGGAGTGCCAATTAAATTAACTTTTTTGAAGTTCTAAATCAAAGTAATATACCCCTGGATTGTATAATATCCCTCTGTAATTTAACCCTTGAAGCCCACACATCAATGTAGTAAATTAACATTGCGAGCTTTCCAGGGCTAAATATCCTTCCTACGGTGTCATGCCCAGAACTGCTTAGAATTCCAGGTGGGATCCATCCAGGGCTTTCTGCAGCAAAAATATGACTTCTACCTCCTTGTATTATTTTCATAGAATCAAAGAATCCCTACAATGCAGAAGAGGGCAATTGACCCATTGAGTCTGCACTGACCCTCCGAAGAGCGATCCTCTGAAGAGCTTCCCACCCCTGCTGCATTATCCCCATAACCTGACATTTACTATAGCTAATCAACCTAGTCTGCAAATACCTGGATACTACGGACAATTAGGCATGGCCGATCCATGTAACCTGTGCATTTTTGGACTGTTATAGGACCAAAGCACCCGGAGGAAACTCTCTCAGACATGGGGAGAACATGTAAATTGTATAAGGACAATCACCCAAAACTGGAATTGAACTTGGGTCCTTAATAGCCGCTGTGCTACCATGCTGCCACGTTTTCTGTTCCTCCAGACAGCTCATCATTCTTTTAGCTTTTCTGATTATTTTTGTGACTTTTTTTTAATGGTGTGACTTCGAATGATCTGAACCCCAAATTTCTCAATCTCCCATTGATTTAGCTTTTACTTATATGGAGTATAGTCAGATCTGTTCTCTTTTAGCCCTAGCTAGATGACTTCAAATTTGCTTACATTAAAGTTCATTTGCCATAGCTCCACCATTTTACTTAAAGCATCTAAATCTTGATCGTTTTAAATCTCTGGCTGCTCTGATGTAACCTCTCCTATCTTTGTCATTAGTAAATTTGGATATGTGACCTATCCCATCAACCAGGTACCCATAAAACAGTAGAAAGTAAGAATATGATCAACTATGATCATAAACCCAAGAGGCTGTTCCCTATTTTCCTCATATCCTTTAATTCATTTAGCCTGCAGGGCTGTATCCAACTCCTTATTGAAATAATAATGTTTTGGTCTTGATTTCTTTCTGTTATAGTACATTCCACAGGCTCACCACTCTTAGTTACAAAATTTCACACCATCTCAGCCCTAAATAGTCTACCCTTCATCCTTGGACTTTTACTCTTGGTTCTGGACTCCCATATCATCGTGAACATCCTTCTTGCATCTACCCATCTAATCCTGTTAGGGGGATGTCTAAAAATCTAGATAATTCTATGTTCTTCAGTAAATATAATTATATGTTAGTCCTGCCTTTCCAGAACTCAGTCTGGTAAACCTTTTGCTGCACTTCACACCTTCCTTGGATAAGAACAGTGAAAAATGTTATCTACAAGTACAGTGGGATCTTGATCAACTGGGGCCAATGGGGTTTAATTCAGATAAATGCAAGGTGTTGCATTTTGGTAAGACAAACCAGGGCAGGACTTACACAGTTAATAGTAGGGCCTTGGGCTGTGTTGTTGAACAGAGCCATCGGGGGATGCAGGTACATTGTTCCTTGAACGTGGTGTAAGAAGTAAGCAGGGTGGCAAAGAAAGCACTTGGCAAGATTGCCTTCGTCATTCAGAGCATTGAGTACAGGAGTTGGAATGTCATGCTACAGCTGTACAAAACATTGGTAAGGCTATATTTGGAGTACTACGGACAATTCTGGTCACCCTGCCATAGGAAGGATGTTATTAAACTGGAAAGGGTGCAAAAAGTATTTACAAGGCTGTTACTGAGACTGGGAGGTTTACGTTATAAGGAGAGGCTAGATAGGCCAGCACCACTATTTTCCCCCCAGAGTATCAGAGGTTGAAGGGTGACTTGGAGGTTCGTAAAATCATAAGGGGCTTAGATAAGGTGAATAGCCAAGATCTTTTCCCCATGGTAGGGGAGTCCAAGACTGGAGGGTATAGGTTTAAGGTGAGAGGGGAAAGATTTAAAAGGTTTTGAGGGGCAAACTTTTCACGCAGAGTGTGGTGCATACATGGAACAGAGATGGGTACAATTATAACACTTAAAGGACATTTGGGCAGGTATATGGATAGGAAAGGCCTAGAGGGATAGGGGCAAATGCAGGCAAATGGGACTAGTTCAGTTGAGGAAACGTGGTTGGGGGTATGGATGAGTTATGAGAACCTGTATCTCTGCTATTGGACTATATACCGATTCAGGTGTAATCTAAACAAAGCCATGTACAGTTGCAGCAAGGTATTCCTGCTCCTTAACTTGAATTCTCTTGCTAAGAAATCCAACATTTCGTCTTTAGTACTTACTTCATCTGCATGCTTACTTTGTGACAGGTGCACAAGGACCCCCAGATTTAATTGCACATTCCCCCCCTCTCAATTTATAGCCATTCAGATAATAATCTGCTTTCCTGTTTTTGCTACCAAAGTGGATAGCCTGGCCAAGTTCTTAATGAATTCATTGAATAGAAAAGGCCCCAGTATAGATCCTTGTTTGCACCACTGGTCACAATCTGCCAATTAGTGTACCTATTCATTATCTCTCCTCAAATATGGTCCAAATTGTCCAGCCTCAAGATCATTGCCTAACTTACATGCCACCTCCAATGAATGTCAGAACCTTGCAGAAATCCTGATGCTGAGAAATACACAAATTGTCCCAGAAGTTTGACAATTCGCAGTAGGCTGTGATTTCCATTTCCTGAGCCCTTCCAAAAATGTCTTTCTATGCGGGGGCAGATGTGTGGGCCTCAGCTCTGTACTTAACCCTGGCAATGTTATACAGTTTATTTCTGGTCCATCTAATTCACTGCTTTACTCAATGCAAGTCAATTGAGCACCACAGCTGCCATCATAACCATAAACATATCCTTGTCAATTTCGTGCACATCATCTACCATAAATAAATAAATAAGACATGTTGACTCTCTGAACAGTTTTCGAGGGAATCGGTCTCCCCAGTTATAATTATACACTCTAGCAAATTTCTGACAGCAGATGTTAAACTAGCTGTTTATATTTCCCTAGTATGACCATATCATTTTTTTAAAAAATAGCAGTTTAATGTATAGTTTACCAATTCAGAGGAATGGATCCCGAGCGGGGGACTCTAGAAGATTTATGGTTAGCTCACTGCAGTGTTCTCATCTATCAGGTAATGGGGATTTGTATGCTTTTCAAGACACTGTTTTCTCCATGACTGTTAACTTGTTCACATTAGATATAGGACACTCAATTAATTTGGTAATGCTGAGATGTCTGGCGTGTTGATACTTTTAAATACTGATCTTAAGAGTATAATTTATCATGACAATAAACCAATTCAAGACTTGGAAGATAATGATATTTTGTTTTTAACATTTCAAGTTGCCATTATGAAAATAATCTTTGAGGAAAGTGATGATTTCTCAGGAATAGTCACCTGTATTTTGTGAAATGTATATCTTCCTGTGGGAACACCACCACATGCAAGGTTCTCTCATACCATCCTGATTTGTAACTAGATCATCATTCCCTCAGTGCCTTTGGCTCAAAATGCAAGAATTCTGTCATTAACAATGATGTGGATGTACCTACACTATGCTTCAAGAAGGCATCTTACCATCACCTTCTCTAGGGCAAATAAGGATAGCTGCCAACCAGTGATGTACAGATCGTGTGAACAAATATAAAAAAAACAAGTTGGCAATCTTGAGAAACCTGAAAGCTTAGCAGTAAGCTAGAAACAGGATTTCATGCCTGTTGAAGGAAAGTTCCAAGTTGTGGAGGTGTTGGAGATCATATGAATGCAGATTCTGGCCTTAAGGAAAGAGGGTTGATTACACTCTGTCCATGGGATGGCTGAGTGGGAGATGGTGATTTTGTAAATTGGAAATTAGCGTTTGGCATGGGATGCACTGAAGAGTTATGTAGTTAATGTACTTCTGTAACATAGGAATATGGAGACTGTTTTTATAAGGCTCTGTAAGCAATGCAATGTTCTTAGTATTAATGCCTAGATGTAGACCATTGAACAGTGTACTGTGATGTATTGGTTCAGATGATGATACCTTCAGCAGCAGGACCTCAGACATGGCTGTCCACCTTCCTCAACTGAGGATTCCACATTACCATGGTAAACAGGACCCTTAGCTGTGTCCAACTCACTTCCCACACTTCAGCTCTCACCTGTTACCTTCCCTTCCTTCTCACTTTCTACCCCATCGGCGTCTGCATCCAAAAAATCACAAGCTGCCATTTTAGTTACCTCCAGTGGGATCCCGCCACGAGACTCATTTCTGTCTCTCTCTCTCTCTCTCTCTGTGTCTCTCTCTCTCTCTCTCTCTCTCTCTCTCTCTCTCTCTCTCTCTCTCTCTCTCTCTCTCTCTCTCTCTCTCTCTCTCTCCTCCCTCTCCTCCCTCGCAAGAATTCTGCAAGGACACCCTGGTCAATTCCGTCTCTGCTCCAAACATCTCCCCACACCTCCATGGCACCTTCCTGTACAATTTGTAGAGGCAGAACACTTGCCTATTTGCCTCCTCACCATCCAAGGCCCAAACACATCTTCCAGGTGAAGCAGTGATTCACCTATCTTTCTTTCAATCTAAACCACGGCCTTGTTGCCCACAATGTAGTCTCCTCTACATTGGGGAGACAAAATGCAGACTACATACTGTCTGTAAAAATGATCTCAAGTTCCCAATTGCTTGCTACTTCAATACACCATTTTCCTGTGCCAACATTTCTGTCTTGGGTCTGCTGCAGTCATCTAGCGAGCTCAAAGCAAGATGGAGGAACAACATCTCATTTCATCAAGGCACCTTTAGTTTTCAGTCTTCAACACTGAGTTTAACAATTTCAGAGCATGAGCATCCACTTTCTTGTCTATTACCTATCCCTACAAACCCAGGTGTTGGCATGAAATGGGTTGCTCAGTATAGCCAACCCATTTTCAACTACAAATAATCCCCAAGAGCTTCTCCTCTTCCTTGGTCTACTATGAACAATCCATTTTCTGCCTATTCCTTTTTAATTTTCTCACTCTGAACTCCATCTCCTTTCCCTCCTCACTCCTTTACCTCCTAATCCCGTCATCAGCAGGTATACCTCCATTTCCTAGTTGCTTCTAGTTCTGGGAAGAGTCACAGGACTCAAAACATTAGCTATGTTTCCACTCCACAGATGCTGTCGGACCTGTTGAATTTCTCCAACAATTTCTGTTTTATTTCGATCAATGGGTATATCCCAAATGATGTAGAAGATATAATATCATTTTACAGTTATGTTATGTAGATTACATAGTGCATATCTTAACATTTGTAATGCATTATAGAAAAAACCCACAATCCATATTAGATTTTAGTCTCTTTATTTGTCTTTCTCTTTAACTTTGTTTTTCTACTACACCCCTCCCCTATCCTATTTCCATTTTCCTCCTGTGCATAATTTCTGGGCCAAACGTAATCAAAGTAATCAATGTTCTTGACATTGCCTTTCATGTAGAAATTCCCTTTCATCCAATCAAGACCTGGAAACTGCCTATTGCTAAAGGTTAATTCGTCAAGCAGGTCTAATTGATTCCTCCGTTGTTATTTTATGCATATCTAATTACAAAGCCATAATTTAGTGGATTAGATGGAAGGAGTCCATGTTCATGTCCTGAATGTACTGTTGTTTCCTGAGGCAGTCCATATTCAAATGCAACAAGATTTGGACAATATCCATGTTCGGGCTTACAGCGGCAACAAACATTCAAACTACAGAAATATCCATCACTAATAAGAGATAATCTAATAACTGCCCCTTGACATTCAATGGTGTTACCACCATTGAATCCCACACCAGCAACATCCTGGAGGTTACCATTGACCAGAATCTCAACAGGACTTGCCACAGAAAGAGTGGCTACAAAGTAGGTCAGAGGCTAGAAATATTGTGGCAGGTATTTTACCTCCTGATTTTCCAAAGACACTCTATCGTCTACAAGGTACAAGTCAGGAGTATGACGGAATACTCCCCACTTGCCTAGATAGGTGCAGGTCCAACAAAACTCAACAAGCTTGACTCCATCCAGGACAAAGCAGCCCACTTGATTGGCATTGCACCTGCAAGCATCCACTCCACTCCGCCATCGATATTTGGTAACAGCAATGTGAATTTGAATTTGTATTATCTATAGGATGCACTGCAGACATTCACCAAAGATCCTCAGGTAGCACTTTCCAAACAACAGCCACTTATACCTAGAAGGATAAAGGCAGCAGATACTCCCCCGCCACGGGAACATCACCATCTTCCAGTTCCTCTCTTAAGTCGCTTATCATCCTGACTTGAAAATATATAGTCATTCTTTCATTGTCATTGGGTCAAAATCCTGGAATTCCTTCCCTAATGTCATTGTGGGTTGCAGCAGTTCAAGAAGGCGGCTCACTACCACTTTCTTGATGGGAACTGCAGGCGGGCAATAAATGCTGGCCAGCCAGCGATGGCCTTATCCCACAAATGAAAAATAAAAAGATATACTTAAGTTAGTGTTTTGTACTAAATGTCTTAATCTGTTGTCATTGTCTTCAGTTCACAAAAGCCCTGCATTTAGCAGATATAAAACAACCGTGAATATTTATAAATTAATATAAACTTCAGATAATTATATGTCTGGAGCTTGCACATTCTTCCTGTGTCTGTGAGGAGTTCCACCAGTACGCCAGTTTGCTCCCACGGTCCAAAAATGTGCAGGTTAAGAGGATTGACCATGTTAAATTGTCCATAGTATCCAGGTATATGCAGGCTCGATGGATTAGCCATGGTGAATACTGGCTTACAGCGATAATATAGTGGGCTGGGTCTTCAGAAGGTTGGTGCAGACTCGATGGGTTGAATGGCCTCTTTCTGCACTATAGATTTTCTGTGATTCAGTGAATGGCAGATATTGCAACTATTCAAACAATATAGTCAATATCAGTTTTTGGATACGTGATGTACAGTATGTAATATTCTAAACTAATTTTTGTTTTTGCTGAAGCTGCTTATTTAAAGACTGATGGTGGCACCTCCAACCTTCCAGAAGGTAATGTGAAAATTATACTGGATCATGATAGAACAATACTTGAAGCAGATGAAGATGATGTGGAGAAGGCAAGTCCAGTAATTTGATAAAACTGTAATTGACAGGATTTTTTTTCAGTTATTAATATTATGAAACAAGTTTCAACACCCTTCAGTATATTACTGAAAGATTATTTGATATTCTTCAGCTTGAGTTGTAAGGGTAGATTATTAATATACTGAATATAAAGTGATCTCCTATAAATCTGTAAACTGCTTTAGATTGTAATTGCAGTGCTATTTGAACTGGTGTCTGTAAACCCGTAATGATGCACAAGGTTATATTATTAAATCTGAGCTTCAATGAGTGCATATGTAAATCAGTAGTTTGTGCAATGTTTATACAATTGATACTAATACAACTTGGACTTTTTCTGCATGTCACAGAAAGCTTATTGGTTTATCAAACTGTTTTAATACCGTTAAACAGGGTTAAGGCTCTAGACTACTGTACATACTTGGTTGTGGCTGGGGCCTCCCAAGCTTGTCTCTGCCAATCTGCACCGAAGCTGTTTGGTTTTATTTAAATGGGGTGTATTTGAGGAAACCAATTATAAATGGTATTGGTGTAGATTTTTCAGCCTGGTTGGAAATGAGAATGGTGATCTGTATCTATGCATGAGGTACACATTTTGTTTTTATTTTTCTCCTTACGAGAAGCTAAGGTTTACTCTGTACTTCTAATTGCGCTAAGTCAGGATGCAAACAGATTATGTGGCTAATTTGCCAGGAAAATTCACTTGGTCCATTCTTTTGGGACAACTCTTTTGCTATGTATTAGTCTTTAGAAAAAACAAAGCTAGTTTTCTTTTCCTCCTTACTTCTTATTACATTTATCAGGCAAATCCGCCAACCTATGACCGAGTGGAAGATCTTGCATCCTTGTTGTACCTTAATGAATCAAGCGTTCTGCATACAATACGCCAACGTTATGGGGGTAACCTAATCCACACCTACGCAGGATCAAATATGATAGTGGTGAATCCCCTCAGCTCTCCTTCAATGTATTCTGAGAAGGTATGTCTTTCAAGTAATCCTTTCCAATATTTTTTATTTTATTGTGGATTGTTGAAGTGTCATATTGCTTGCTAAGGTACCATCAATTAACTTAATTGACTGTAGATCAAGTATAAAATAGCATGTTTAATATGAGGAATATATTATCTGAAAACTCCGAGAATCATAAAATGTACTGTTATTTCAAAATTGTTTTTTGCTTTCAAAAAATTCAACTTGCTTAATTAAGCAATTTAAATAAAATGGCAGAGTAATTTTTGATAGTTAGAAAAAATGATCAATTAAGCAACTGAGTTATGAATACTGTACTGTAGTTGCATAATAGTACAGATAATCCTTGAATACTTTTGTGCTAGCATTTCCGTTATGTTTGCTGAGCAGTGTTCCAGTGAAGCCCATTGCAGGCTGGAGGAACAGCATATTATTTTCAGTTCAGGCACTTTAAACCCTGTAGTATTGAGTTCAATAATTTTAGAGCATGAATAACATCCTCCCTTTGGATTAACCTCTTATTCCAGGCAGCCTCCTCATTTGTTCCACTCGCTGCTCCTCCCTTTTATGAATAGAATGAAAGCTATAGTGTTGCAGTTTTCCTTTTAGTTCTGAAAGGGTCACTGCAGTCAAAGCATTAACTCTGCTTCTCTTTCCAAAGATGCTGAGTTTCTTGAACACTTGTTTTTATTTCAGATCCCCAGCATCTGCTGTATTTTTCTTTTTATTTTCTTGAATATTGCATTGGCTTCTCATTGTTCATTCTGTCAAAATCCACTGACCCTTTCTAGTAGCACTAAGTATTCCTAGAGGAACAATACAAGACGTGGCTCACCATCACCTATCCCAAGGCAATTAAGGATAATCAATATGTTATGGACCAGACCAGACCCCCTCAAAGCATTTCAAGAAAGTAGCCCGGACCGTAGCTTTGCTAGTTGTTTTAAGCAGGTGCAGAGTGTATATTCCAGGGTTGATGCAGCTGACCCAACCACTCAATTTTAAACAAAATAGAATTTATTTGCAATATTACTGAATGAAACACAAACAAGAGCAGAATATAGATTAGCTTAACCTATCTGAAAGCCCTACAGATTATCCCAGCTTAATGATACTGTTCCAAATTCCTGCCACAATCTCCATAAACATCCCTTTGCACAAATGGTAAAATCAAACACCGGGTCTTACAGGAGAGATATCACTGAGAGAGGATCAGCATGGACCTGCTTCTTTGCTTTCAGTGAACAACCAGGCTGCTAAAACCAAGCCACCCAAAGAAAAGCTGAGCTGGGAGAACTGGCCACTTTTCTTTCATTGTACAAGTGTGTATTTTTTAAAAAAAGACTTAACCTTTTTGCCTGTGACAGTATCTGTTAGCTATATTCAAACTGGCCCTAAAACCCACCCAATTCGGACTTTCAGCCTCTCTGGGGGAAAAAAGGCAAGGACAGCATAATTTTTTTAAAGGAGCAGCATCATAAATAAATGTTGACCTTACCAACAATGCCCGAAACTCATGAATGAATAATTTAAAAAAAACTGGTTCATGCTTAAAATCCTTTCTCATGAAAGTATATAATTGTGTTGTGTTACAACACGGGATAAACCCCTGTGCTAATTTAAACCCGACACAAAGAAGCACACCTAGTTTTGCAATCTGTTAAATTTTGAGAGACGAACTATCCCAGATCTCATTATTTAAAGTAAAAATTAATAATTTTATTCTTTAAGTCCAAAAGAGAACATTAAAACAACTATTTAGAACTCTTTTCCCTTAAACCTATCTTTTACCTCCCATTCTACAATACTGGTCTGATTTTAAAAAAGGAAAAAACCACCCCGGTTAAGATTTACAAAAATAATAATCACGTTTCCAAATCAGCCAGCTTTGTCAGTTCTCCTTTGTTGATTTTCCTCTGTATCTTCCTGGGTCGTCTTTGGTCTTCTGCACAACATTTCTTATGGACCGGTACCTTTCGGAGAGTTATCCTGCTAGCAGTCTGTACTTGTTGGTGCTCTTTTGCTGTTCTTCCCCTAACTGTTCAAAATGCCCAGTTTTATATCCCAAAAGTTCAGATCATTTTATTGGTTTGATGTCATCCCATGTAGTAAAATTCAAACTCGATTGGATTTTGGTATCTGGGGCATTATTTAAACTGGCCGAATTTGAATTTGTTTTTGTTCCATGGCAACGCAACTCCAGCTATTTGTTTCAACCAAATGTTAAACTTCTAAACTGTTCAGTATACTTTGTGCTTTCAGTCAGTCCTTGCCAGCTAGGTGCAGAGGTTATTTGTGAGTTTCCAAACAATGCATACATATTGATGTACTGCAAGCAATTTTTTAGACTAGTAAACTCTCACCTCGAAACTGATGAGAATGCTGGACTCAGAATGGAACACAATAATAATGAGACCAGCAAGCAAAGATGGCAACAATCTCTTCAACGTGATCCAAACCTGTTGGTACTTTTAAGTTGGGGGAGGATGGTTGGAGTGGAGAAGGTTGCCACAACTTGTTACATGTTACTTTAGAACACACATTATGGCAAAATGCAAGTTTGATTTATAGAGTCATATAACATGGAAACAGACCTTTCCATCCAACTTGTCCAAGATGACCAGTTTTCCCGAACTAAGCTAGTCCCATTTGCCTGCATTTGGCCCATTTCCCTCTAACCCTTTTCTATTCTTGTGCCTGTCAAAATGTCTTTTAAATGTTGTCACTGTACCTGCATTTACCACTTCCTCCAACAGTTTGTTCCACATATGAACCACCCTCTGTGTGAAAAAGTTGCCCTCAGATCCATTTTGGATCTTTTCCCTCTCCCCTTTAAAATTATGCCCCCTAGTTTTGAAATTTGCTACCTGAGGGAAAAGATCTTTTCTACTTACCTTATCTATGTCCCTCATAATTTTATAAACCTCTGTAAGGTCACCTCTCAATCTTCAGTGTTCCAGGGAAAAATGTCTGAGATTATCCAGCCTCTCCTTTTAACTCAAACTGTCCATAAAGATTAGTAGAATAGCTGATTTTTTTTCCCCAAAAGCTGGCAATAAGTAGTGAAAAGATGTCATCCTTCACAAAATAAATTTGGTGAAAGATATCACAATTCATCAATCAGACTGAAAGCAATGGAATGAAAATTCATCAATCTGACTAGGCAATCTGCATCATGTTTCTGTTCAGAATATGAAGACGACAATCAACTTCTGTTTACAACTTCCTGTCCCACTGACAATATCCAATCATCCTTTAAGCAATTTGAATAGTCAGAGTTGATTTTTGATATAATGAGCAGTCAGCTTTTATTATCATACTACAGTTGGTTCTACTATAATGCCTGTTTCTTCAACGTGAATTGTCTTTCACATGTTGAAGAATTTAGACCATTATTTGTAGCAAGTGAACTTTCCTTACCTGTATTGACTATAAACGTGATTTCGGCCCCATTAATTTAAATGATGTAGCAATTGTGCGATTTTTAAAAAATCTATAGTGCAAGGTTGCATGAGAACGGAACAATGACGTTATAGCAGAACTGGTTGTGTTGTTGAACTTATGCACAGTGCTAGTGTCACCCATGTAATTTAGGAATGATTGACATTTGAAAACTTACAAATCACTTGTGAATAAGAAATTCATGAACCTCCTGAGAATCTTGGCCATAAGTTTTAGAAGTAATAATTTTTTTTGGAAATATTTGTGAATTTAATTTCAAGGAAAACTAAAGGCATTTTCATCCTCGCCTTAAGTTCTGATGATGGAGGAATTGAGTATATGTTGTTATACTCCAGAAAGCCTCGTGGTGAGGATAGAACTAGAGTCAGTCTTTCCACACTTTTATTAGCTTTCAGTTACAAGATATACTTTGCAAAAATGCAACTCTTAACCATTCTATGTTCTTATTTATAGGGGCAAAAGTAAATTTGCAAGTAAAGTCCATGAGCTGCGTACATTTAATAACAGTAAATACACAACTTACGTGTAGGACAAATGTTTATAGTGCTTAATAGAAAATATTACATATTGAATTTGTGCTTAGTTGAAACCAGTTGCGCTATCATTTTGAATTGCTGTTACTCACTCTGAGGTATGAGTGTTTATTCATTTCAGTGGAGTATTGTGAGTTAACAGATCCTCGCCTGCAAAGTGTGGCTTAAGCTGAAGCTGTTCGAATGAATCTTTTTTTGTATAACAATCTGAATAGGGCAAGAATTATTTTGATATCACACATTTAAAATTGCCTAGGAATTTAGTTCTATTTCATTTCAAATATCCATATGTGAAAATCTATCCATGCAGTTGCAATAAATTGATGATTGCCTTATTCTCTGTTATCTATACAAAATCTCTGTATTCATTTCAGGTTATGCACATGTTTAAGGGATGTCGTAGAGAAGATATGTCTCCACATGTATATGCTGTCGCACAAACTGCGTACCGAAATTTGCTGACTACAAGGCAGGATCAATCCATTGTTTTATTGGGCAGAAGTGGCAGTGGTAAAACTACAAATAGCCAACATCTCGTTCACTATCTGGTCACAATTGCTGGGAGCACAGGAAAAGTTGTGACTGGTAGGGAAAAGCTAAGCAAAGGTTTAATCCGTCAGAAACTTGGTATTCATGTTATAATAAACAGTTAGAATGTAAATGCTGCATTGCTTTATTTCTGGTTGCCCAATTAAATCTACATTTAATTTAATCAATACTTTTTTGTACATTCAAAAAGGGAAGAAAACAGATCCATGTGCCAACAAGTATTTTTATGGCACTATAACCCTGTAAAATTGGAGCAACATTGAATGTAGAAAGGGATGCATGTTGCCTTATCAACGACCTTGATGACTTCTTCCCAGAGGATGTGAATTCTGGATTACTATATGAACCAAAAGCAAATTGGGATAAGATACTTAAGATTAGTAGGTTGAATATGTAGCTCATAGAATTTAGAGGAAATATGTTTTGATTCGTGAGGCACTGTACAGGGGAAAGAGAAAATTTACAATTTGGATGGAGTTCACTTGACCTGCAGTAGGACATTCCTTGGGCAATCACATGCCTAGGGTTGTAGCAAGGATTTTTAACTGAATAATTGGGTGGCGATTTACAGAGAAAGAGATTTAGGAATTACCAAAAAAGGACAGGTAGTAGAGTAGGCTATCATGATGATAATAACCAGAGTGAGAGACAGAGCACAGAGTATAAAATTAATCTGAATATAAATATGAAGAATTCGTGACAGGATGGATGAATAGATCATACAAATAAATACTAAATGGACATGATATTAAAGCTGTGATAGAGACACTGGCCTGGTGGTGGGAAGTGAAAGTAATTTGGAGTGTTAGCGACAGACCAGAGCCTTGTCACTTTTACAACTTGACTGGAATTAAATTCTGAGCCAGCAGCCGCATTGCCAGTTGGAGAACTGAACCCCAGAATTCCTTCAAACAGCACTTTTTAACTGCCGTCCATAAATTCTGAAGATCCTCCCTCCATTTGTCAGGCAGGAGTTCCTTATCTAGGGCCCTAATTCAAGTAGACAGCTCACTGGCAACTCGTCAGCTAGTGGATTGTTGGAAGAGCCTGTGGTCTGTCTTAATTTAGCTGCAGATTTTCCACTTGAAAGTGTTTCTGCTGTTGTGGGTAAATCACCTTTAACTTGGCTACATATTAAGAAATCCCAGGGACAATCAAATACTGAAACAATTATTTCAACTTTATTGCATGTAGCAACCAAAGAAATCCCTCCAATAAGCAAGTTAAGCCTCACAAATAAAATTGACTAGAATTTAGCTATGATTCCAACCAGTACTTTCTGTCTCTGGATGAGTCTAGAGTTCAATTCCTGTGCAGTGTCGTTCTCTGGCATTCTGCTCCTGAGAAATGTTGAAGTTGAATTCTTATGTAATTTTCCATCTGTCCAGTTTGTGGTGTGACATTACTGATGATCCTTTAGATTCTTTCATTCACAATATTGACTACTCCTCTGGAATCATCATGTCTACAACTTGTCGTCTTAACAAAAGTAGCTTCTTTGTTCTTGTTACATTTGGCATTGACTATTTGTTTGAAGACACCGCTTTCCTGTGATTAACTCCTTAAATTCTTCTGCAGGGAAATCATTTGTCCTTTAGCATAAGGCAGCCATTTATCAAGCAGTTGTTAAAACAGTTTGTTTATGTATCTTTGACTCTTCCATTTCCCAGACATGGTTAATTGCTTTCGATTCCTATGTAACAATTTGTCCTTGCCGCTTAACAGTTTATTCAAAACAGAGTTATTGCTGATTCTTTCAATTCTGGATAGATATTAAAGCTCTGAAATTTATACTATCACACCAATTATTCAGAAAATGGAACCTTTCGGCCATAATTGCAAAGTGTCAAAGGCTGGGAACTGAATGTTGAAAGGAATTTAGCATTGTGAACACATAGGAGAAGGAGGTTGGGTAGTTGTGACAAATTATCTTGGCTCAGAAGGATAGAGATAAGTAACCACAAAGGAAGGAGGCCATTGATGGGAGTAGTTTATAGGCCCTTAACATTACTTACTTATTCTGTACGACAGGGTAGGAATCAAAAATAATAGCTGCCTGAAAGAACAAACAGAAAAATTGTGTGCAGTTTTAATCAAGTTGTAGTTTAGCTGAAACAAGTCAGAAGTAGAAGTTCTCCTGACCTCTGAGGAGAGTGGGTACAAGACAGTTTCTTAGAGAAAATGTTCTGTATTTAAATAAGAAAAGGGATATTTAAATCTGGTAATGTGCAATGAGACAAGATTAATGTTTAGAATTGTTTATTTGACGGTGAAAACCTTGGATCTGGAACTAGTTTCTTAAGTCTTTTGCTTAAAAAAGGAAATTACAAAGATAAGAAAACAGAGTTGGCTAAGTGTACTGGAAAATCTGTTAAAAGGTAATGGTACAGATAAACTATGATAGATATTTATGGAGACATTTTAAAACTCAACAAAAACACAGTCTCTTTCTCAGTGGAATAAAAAGGATGCAGTAGGATCTTAAGAATTATGTAAAATTGAAGGAAAGCATGTAAAATGCCATATGGGTTAGTGGTAGACCAGAAGTTTAGGAAAAGTTTTGAAGCCAGCAAGTGATGATATACAAAATAATTAGAAGGAAATTAGAATGTAAGAGTAAACTAGCAAGAAAATAAAAACCGATTTTATGTATGTAAAAAAGACAGTAGGTAAGATAAGCATAGAATCCTTAGAGATGAGACTGGGGATTAATAATGTTTAAATAAAATGTTCTTTTAACATGCAATTTGAGCCTGTTTTCACAATGGAAGACAAAAAAGCATCCCAAGAATTATAGTGGTTAGTTCTGACCCCAGGGATTCTGTGTGCATATTCTTGTTTCTAATTTGGATGGTTGAAATTGACACAGAAGCTGAATAAATGATAGGTAAATTTACAGCTGTTGCAAACTCGGAAGAGCAAATGAATTTAAGGTTCATATTCAATGCTCAAAATAATATAGTAAATTATTAACCCTTCTAAGGAAACTGAGCAACTTAGTTAGACCTTTCCCTATTTTAGTAGTATAGAGGCAACCTGCTTGTATTCTTTATCAACTTTGCACTTTCAAAAGTGCAAGTGCTTAGCCAGCAGTCTATGCCAACAAGGTATTGACAAGTACTAATTGTTTCCTGCCTTGCATGACTTTGGATTGGCATGCAGACTTTTCAAATAATTTACTTTTAAATTGATGCACCAAGCCATTCTAGCATGCAATAAATGCCTTGTTGTTATTTCATATAATGAAAGCTGTGCTTGGTGGGAAGAGAGCCCAGAAGATTAACTTCTGTCCCAAAGAAATTCATTCACTGAACTGATGCTATGTTCTACCTGATGACTAATGTATTCACGTCATTTGATTAGATGTTACAATGAAAGCATTACGCCTTTTAAACCTTCACTAATATATGTATATTTCTGTTATGTTTTTCAAATTTATAGTGGAGAAATGGCAGGCTGTATATTCTGTTTTGGAAGCCTTTGGTAATAGCACTACAAGTATGAATAGCAATGCCACACGTTTTTCACAGATCATCTCACTTGACTTTGATCAGGCTGGTCAGGTGGCTTCAGCTTCTATACAGGTAAGAAATACATAACCCTTCAGCCCTATGCTTGCTATGTGGGAAAATATTCAAAACTGATTAATGACCAACCCAAGGTTTTACTAGATATCCTATTTGTTCCTTTGCAAACCTTGCCAGAAGATGAGTTTCCACAGTACAATGTATAAAGAAATTGGTCATTCATGCTCTAATTGCAATGAATTCCAATGAGTTGAAGATACAGCCATCCACATAATCTTCAGCACTAAATTCCACTTGTCCATTGCAGTTAACTCGTCCACTGTTCAGTAAATTGAAAATCCCTCCATGACCACACCTCTCTTGATCTTTGAGTTTTTTGCCGCATGCACCCTTTGCTCATCTTGTTCTGCCCTTTAAATATTCCCTTCTCCCTTCATTTCATGACAGACGTTCAGCTACCTCAGCCCTATACTTGAATTTTATCCATTCTCTTCACGTCCCTTTTGTTCTGACTGACCGGTTATTTTATTGGAGGTAGTTGCTGGTTCAGATGGCAACAGGTTTATGAATAAGTGGACACAGAGAAAACAGATCTCAAACTGCATCCCTGATCCTAATTTGAGTCACACATTTATACATGTTACTTTCTCATTGGTTCCATAGTCTTCTTGAATATCATAATGCTGCAGAGCTGCAGGATATGTACAATTGTTATAGGGCTTCACACTTCCCAGATAAGTCTCTGTTTAGTACATTGTAAATCTAAACACTCCTATCTGAGTGTATGTTCTTCAGTTTTGGATCTCTTTAACCAATTAATGGGACCCCTGATGGTGTGCATTCCACAGCAGTAACATCCGTTGTGATTTAGATAGACACCAGCCAGGGCAATCATCTCAACCCCAAGTAAAATGATTGGTATGGCTCTACAATATCAATGAGACCCTTCCCCTTTGTGTTGTAGTGCGATTTTCTCCTGATCCATCTGTCACTATAGCAGTGCACTAGATTATGAAGGTTCCTAGCATTTGTATGTATTTCAATCATCATGTCCCTTTGTGTGCATTAGGATGATTTTTTTTCCCCGTTCTGTTTACTGTAGCTAGTCTGCTTTCAAAGTTAAACTATTTGATTGCAATGTACGTATTCCAATTTTCCTATCTTGTTGTCTGTGTCTTCAGCGATATGATGCACTTATTTTATATTTGGTTATTCACTCCTGTATCTATTCCTACTACAACAATATCATTTTGAATTTAAGATAAAGAAAAATATATTTGACTTGGGTGTACTTTGCAAGGCTTTATTGTCACAGGGCTTCATTACATGCCATTGTGGTTTTGGGAATCATTGCTGTGGTCTTGTAATTATTTTAATCAACCCATTTTGCCATATTATGTTGTGCCTGCAGGCAGTTGAAACTTGAACTCAGGATTTTTGGCTCATGGGTAGGGACTCTAACACTGGACTACAAGATATTATAGATATTTTCTAACCAACGGGTTCAGAGATGTTTTTCCACATCTGTGGAACAGGGGGTACTTCAATTTGGGCATTCTGGCCTAGAGGTAGGGACATGACCACTGTGCCATATGATCCCTAATGTGTTCAAAACATTTAGACTTGATTCCCTACAGTATGGAAACAGGCCCTTCAGCCCATCAAGTCCACACCGACACTCTGAAGAGTAACCAACCCAGACCCATTCCCGTAGCCTATATTTACCCTGACTAATGCACCTATTACTTTGCGCAATTTAGCATGGCCAATTCACCTAACCTGTACCTCTTTGGATTGTGGGAGAACACCGGAGCACCCGGAGGAAACCCATGCAGACACTCTGAGAATGTGCAAACTCCACACAGACAGTTGCCCGAGGTGGGAATCAAACCGGGTCCCTGGCACTGTGAGGCAGCAGTGCTAATCACTGAGCCACTGTGCTGCCCTCATCCCCAGAATCATTTCAAAATGATTCTGGTGAAGGATACCTGCCAGTAGTTTTGTGGCTGACCTTTAGATATTTTCTAATCAACCTTTTTAGCATGGCTATTACCTATGGCGTACATGAGACTTGAACCCAGCAGCTTTGGCCAAAGGTATGGACACTACCACGCTGCCACAAAGTTTTGACTCAAATCTGTACTTGTGTGTAATGAGGCTCCCAAATTTGTCTCATTGAATCCTAGAAAGATAGGTACTGATCTGATAACCTAGGTATCAAATTGAATTGATTCAATAAACTTGTTTTATGATGCATGTAAAAAAAAATTATTTTCAGTTTTTTTCCTTTTCTTAGACTATGCTTTTGGAGAAACTCAGGGTGTCTAAGCGTCCGGAGAATGAAGGTGCATTCAACGTGTTCTACTACCTGATGGCTGGTGCTGAAAGTACTCTCAGGTTCAAGAATCATTTTAAAGCTTCTGCTTGTTTTGATTCTATGGCTTTTGGCTGAGTGTGGATGATTGTTTTGTCTTTTCTTGTAACTGTTTAATGTTAATAATAAATAAATTTTTTGGAATTTTAAAGCATAGGTTGACCTCTGACCTTAATTGTGCCTATCACCGTAGTATTACTTGAAGAATCCAAACTGTTCTAATTACTATTATATGTCCAAACTTGAGAATGAAAGGCAAATTGGCCAGAAATGAGAAATGTTGCCAGTTGTTTTCCTATGATTTAAAACAATTTTGCATATTTTAGCCCACTCTCAATGGTTTCTTTGTTTTTTATTTGTAACCTTTCTGTAAACTAAATTGTTGGAAAAGATCTGTTTTATAATCCTTGACCGAAAGGATGGATTTGCTTCAGCATTTTAAACCCAATGTCAATTTGATTGTCATTCTGTGACCAACTTGTATTGGGTTCCAGCTCTGCAGCAAGAATGTTTTTTTTTTTAAGTACATTTTTAGTAACAATACTTCTAAAATAAACTCCTTCATACCTAATATAACGGTGCATTCTTGCACCGTGTGAATTTTTTTATTTCAAAAGGAAACCTTCAATTAATCAGTTAATCATGACTGATGACAGGAAGCTGTCTTTGGAAGACTATTTCCCAGATCTCTAATTCTTCAACTCTCATTGAATGTGTTTCTGTTGGAATGTACTTCTTAGTTCTGCTCTTTTTGCTCCCCCCTTTCAGGCAGTTTGATTCTGGAATAACGTTGATGTGTGTGGAATTTCAGTTTGTAATTCTGTCAGCAACTACGTAGTTTCAACTCCAGTACCAATCCCCTGCTGCTTCATAATAATCCTTAGAGGGGAATGAGGATAGGGTAAAGTAGATGAAATATGAAATGCTTTCATTAATTCCACAGGTGCCCTTTTAGCACTTTGACCATATAATCATATGAGAGTATTTATTGACAATTTGATCATAGAATTTGATCATTTGAGTATCAGAGTGTACCATATTAAAAGCAGCAAAGGATAGAAGGCATATTGCAGGAAAATAGTATTGAAGTCAAAGATTAGCCATATTGTCATTAAATGGCAGAGTGGCTTTGAACGACTGAACAGCCAATTCCTGCTTCTATTTTTTGTGGTTTTTATGTAAATTAAATCTGTCTTCTCAACACCCAAATGCCTACTTGTAATGAGAGCATGATCATAAGTGGTTGCCTCAATAAGGTTTCCCATCCCTAATCTAGGGGCACAGAGGTCACAACTTTAAAACTCTAATGATTGCACCAGGAAGAGCAACTACCTCAGACTATCAATCCTGAGCAGAGTTGATTTGTTTGGCTCAGGTACTTTGCAGATCAGCTTGTTTAACCATCCAGAAGCTCTAACTTTATAGCTGTTCTAAATATGGCTGAAGTGTCTTAATCCATTATGCCTTCTCAAATTGTCTTGTTGTAAGCTTGTAATTTTAAATAACTTTTTAAAATAAAGAACAGATATTTCCTTTTAATTTTAAGTATCTTTTAAAGAATTCAATTTTTATTTGCTCGTTTTGTCTCCGTATAACATGAATATTGCATAGAATTTAAAGGAGTGTTCTTTAACATTGGCAAAAAATGACTAGCCCAAAATTAATGTCTGTGGAGGTCATTTTAATTTTATCTTGAAGCTAGTAGAAAGAAAAATATTTAGAGTAAATGATGTGCACGAGGTAATGTATATTTTATGCCATTGTTGAAGGTTAAGGAACCCCCTGTACCGTTAACTTTGCAGATTTCTGGATAAGATCTTGGTTTTCATATTTTTGTTACTCACAGAACTGAACTTCATTTGAATCACTTCGCAGAAAACAATGCTTTTGGAATTGTGCCTTTATTGAAGGTAACTTTGACATTTAGATCTTTTTCTTGATGTAATATTTAATGTTTGCAATCTATATTCTCAAGTTCTATTCTATTCAACAATTAGTAAAATAATAATCAGTTCAGGAGGAATTCATTGCGAGTTTAAGGGTTGGAAGAAGAAAAAGAATAATTTTGTTCCAGATTTGTTTCTGGTTCCATTTAGTGCAGTAAGCTGATGGAGTTTAGATGTGTTTAAAATGAGCTAACAATTCCATATTTTAAAGATGTTGATGTCATCAGATTTAGGGAAAGTGTGCATGGTGTTTGGGCTTTAATCTCCAAAAATGGATTTAGTTGATGTATTGAGTAACAAGAATTTATTAATTTGACAGTACCTAATGTACAGTGCAGGAAGTTGAGGAACAAATGAACAAATGTCAAATAAGTGCCAGATCTGCAAGCACAAATAAATAAGATAAAAGCCACAAAACGTAAAGGAAATGTAATGAAGAGATAACAATAAGGCAAAGTACTGTGGAAATCCAAAGCAGCAACAAATTCTTTGAAGAACTTTCTAGAGAGACATAACTTTCACCAGAACTAATTGCTCCTCTTCTCAAGCACTGTTTGCAGTATTTCTGCAACTGAGAGGTAGAATCTGAAGATTTCAAATTATGGCTATGTTGAACTATCAATGAAGGAAAATATTGCATCCTTTGTAAACTACAAAAATATAATGCCCAGATACTCATTCAGGGTTGGATTCCCTGTTTCTGACCCTAAATGGACAAAAGATTACCCAATTGCCTTTACATCTGTTCTGCATTGATAATTTGTGCGCGGAGGTCTCCTATTACAAGCTTGTCTAGGAATTCCTGAATCAAGCAATATAGAAAACTTCAGAGAAATCTCATCCTTTTTATGCAGCATGCTGTGTGAAATAACTCCACACAGGTCTGTATCCCATCATCAAGTCACTCTTTATTTACACCTGGAAAGTCTTTGATAATGATCCAGCTTCTTCAGAGTCAGCTGTCAGAGTGAACAGAACCTCTGATGATCCTATTTATATCTATCAGCCAGGGCTCACTGATTGGACGAGATTAACAACCCCACTCAGGGAACTGCTAGGAGGTCCACCTGGCTGACTGTGATACAATTTCTAGACTCTGATTTAAATGTCTGGCAGTATAAACTGTGAAAGGGTAAATATGTAATGTAAATATGGGCTAGGATGCCAGATGGATAGGATGTCAGCATGCCAGTTAGTGAACAAGTACTTAGGATAAGCTAGGAGTGTTGAATCTGGCCAGGGAGTTCTCTAGTCCATCTGGGATTGAGATATCAGATAAGGATGTGATCAGAGATGAGGTGTATCCATCTGAACGGGTGTCAGTGGGTGTGCTATTAGGAGCTCGGGGTGTGTAAGAGCTTGTGGTTAAGGTGTACTTTGGAATGACAATTGAGAGTTTGGGGGTGGGGGCAGTGTCACTTTGGGAGTTATTGTAGGTTTTTAACCAACTTAACATCTCCTGGGTAGCAATTAATGTTAAGTGAATCAAATCCTCCAAATTATCCTAATGGTGGGTTCTAGATGCAGGGGAATTACCCATCTGGAAATTCAGTTTTGCAGACAAGTAATGTGGAGTTGGCTGGATTGCAGGTTTGAGCTTACAACTCCAGCTTAGTCTGCTGCAACTGCTCTCTGGCCATCAGAATATCTTGAAGGTTGTTCCAAAGCAAAAGCATATCTCAGTCTTAAAATATTTCATTTTCATTTTGTGTGTTGACGTTATGTCAACCTTTTCGTGATTTACGCAGTGTTTATTTAACCTTATCAGATTGAATATGTAAGTATGAAACAAATTGCCAAGTTAACCTGTCATCAAATAAAGTTAAAGACTAAATTTCTTTTGTGTTTACAGTTTATTAAAGTATGATGTGGGGATAAAGCTGTGTTCTTATGTTGCAGTAAGTTTCCTTACCTCAGACATTCTCCACCTCTGCTCAACAACAAAGCTGCTTAAGTTTTGTTCATGCCCAGAATGCTGGCTGTGGGTTAATACCATTTAATTTGTTTATCCATTTTGAAAAACTCTGTTGCCAAATGGTAGCAGTTGAAGGGACAGCAAATAATCAGCTCTGTTTCCTTCATGTGGTAAGACATATCAGGATGCTTTCATGTGGTA
Source organism: Chiloscyllium punctatum (assembly GCF_047496795.1). NCBI lineage: Eukaryota > Metazoa > Chordata > Chondrichthyes > Orectolobiformes > Hemiscylliidae > Chiloscyllium > Chiloscyllium punctatum. The sequence goes on along the minus strand of NC_092757.1, from coordinate 75,568,788 downwards.
AGACATATCAGGATGCTAGTGTGCTTCAAAACAGAGCAAACAAATGTTTTTGCTAGTGTATAAGCTGAAAAAAATGTAGTAGTGAATATTCTCAGGACATTTGTGTATACATGTGTTTTGTCTGCATGTATTTCATTGTCAAATATGGTTTTGTTTCAATTGCTTTTGTAGCCTGAAGAGAAGCAAAAGGCAGCTCAACAATTTAATAAACTTCAAGCTGCTATGAAAGTGCTTGGTATTTCGGTTGATGAACAGAAAGCTTTCTGGCATATCTTGGGTGCCATCTACCACTTGGGGGCAGCAGGAGCCACTAAAGGTAATACGCTGAATTTAGGAACAATCCAATAACATGGATCTCAATTTTATTTGGCATAATTTTCATGAGCATAACTATATAGGCGTTACTTTATATGTATCATACCTGTTGTTTGTTACATAAACCAATGTATAGCTTTTGTGAAATCACTGCGTCTACTTGACTTTAAGTACAGTGGTGGTGAATTTCCTCTGGGTTCTTCCACTTCCCTGCTATAGCTTTGGTAGAAGAATCATGAAATCCCAGGTAAAATGAATGACATTTTAGTCAAGAGATTTTGCAATTCTTTCACTGAAGGGATGGCAACAGATGAGAGAATGTCCATTGCATTATGTTTAAAATCCAATTTTATAGTTGCTTACAAACTGTAGATTGAAAAATTCATTATATTTTGTGTGTTTTGTGAATTGATTGAATTTATTTCTTGCTGCTCAAGATTTTGCAAATACTAATATTTTAATGCTTACTGCATTTCTTTTATTATCCAGTAAAATCAAACACTAATGTAGAGAAATTCAACTCCTAGCTGCCCTTTCTAATACGTTTGAAAACTGGCAGCCAACAGTTGAAAACGTGGGACATGCCCAATGCTTTGAGCAATGTTCAGGTGGGCCTGCCCACATTGGATATGCAGAAGCCTACTTGCTGTGTAGAATGTTGACCAATGCCAGTTGTCAGACCTGAATGCAAAATGTAGGTGCAAATTGGCAATTTTGTATTATGCAAGTTAAGTTCTGCAGATTTCTCATGACCTTGGTGCTGTCAAGCCTAAATTTGTCCACTGTTCTGTTTTTGGACACAAACGTTAAATACGGGATATTGTGGTAAGAAGCATAGCAAAGTTATTTATTGCTTGGATGGTGCAAGTCTAGAGGAACAGAGACACCTTGGAGTAGCAATGCACAAATCACTGAGTGTTGTACCACAGGTTAGCAAAAGCAGAACAACTACTGGACTTTATTTCTAGAAGGATAGGATTGAAGAAAAGCAAGAAATTTACCTTAAATCTTGATTGGACTTTATTTATACTGCATGTAACTTGGATCGATATTTTGTTTAAAAAGGACTTAAGACAATAGAGAGGGGTGCAAAGTAGATTTAAGAGAATGAAACCAAAAAATATATTGGTAAATATATTAGCAAAGTGTTTCCAGACTAGTTTCCTTGATTCTTGACCAAATAGAAGTATTCAAGATAAAGAAAAGTTTGGTAAGAGTACACAAAAACAGAATATTCCATCTTGTGGGGAGCAACCTCTCTAGCACCTTTAGATCCTTTTTTAAATAATAGGTTGACCAGAATTACCTGCAGTTTAAATACTGTCTAATCAAGATTTCGTACAAATTGCCTGCTTTTCTTCAATTCTATCCTACTAGCAATAAAGTCTTGTACTTGTTCTGCTTTTGCTAATCTGTGGCATAACGTTTAGTGATTGGTATATTCTACCTCCAAGGTCCTTCTGTTTCTCTACCTCACCTAGACTGGCACCTTCCAAGCAATAAATAATTGTAATTCTTCTATATTCTATTACGACTGCTCTTTGGCATCATATTTAATTGCTCCATGGGTGTTAAAAAGATCAAATGGTTTATTGTTAAAGGCATGTATGATAATTTAGGTTATGTCAAATTTGAAAGTCTTATTGGTGTAAATAACATTAATCTTATTACATTTTATCCTATGATTGCAGTGCCATGTGAATATTTCAGACATGGATATTTTGTGCTCTTGTTATTTTCATCATAGATGATTGGTTGTATCATTTTCTGTTGTTTAAAAGTAGAAGTCAGTTTATTGTTAAATCCCCTTACCTGTTGGCTTGGCTATAAGTATGGTGCTTAGTTCTTAGGTGCTGAATAAGGAATGTGAGGGAAAGGAATTTGTATCGTACATCATTCAATGAGATCATGGTGGTTTAATAGGGTTGGGAGGTATAGGGTAGGGGCTGCAAAATGACTTACTTCTGTTCCTATTCAGCTAGTGCTGTGTCCCAACCTTGGGAGGAACCTTGACACACTTTGATATGCTGCTGGAAAGTTTTTGAGCTGAAATTTCTTTTATTTACAACCAAAAACACACAGTTGAGGTTCAAAGCAAGTATCATAAATAAAAAATTATTTAATTTCTTATAGTCTTTCAGAATTGCTTGACTTATGGTACTAAACCGAAGCAGCTATGGTGTGTATTCAAGCCTTACTTAATGCTGCCATGTCAATTTGTAACTTATCCACAAGATGGCACTGTAAGTGTTATTTAAGAGTTTTCATGTAATGCTCGTTTAAACTTATGTACAAAAGAGGAATGTTCAAAACTAGCATAGAGTTTTATTCTTTCTTCTCTCAAACAAAACAAACCACCTAAAACTCTGTTCCTCTCCTGCATTGTAACTGCTTCAGTTTGACAGCTTATCACTTTGAGTGTTTTGTTAAACTTCCTTTGCACGTAGAAACCTAAGCAGATACTTTCTCAATTTTTTAAGAAAGAAGACTTTCCTGTCTGAAATTACAACATGTTAAAAACTGACACTGGAGATGTGTACCAATATTTTTGCACTCCCACACCAAATTTTTCTGATAGTGTCAATACAAATTACAGTTGCTTAGTGAGCCAGGTGATGTATTTACCTTTGTAATAAGTTCACAGCTTTAACACAATGCAAAAACAAATCATTTCTTTAATAAAATTTGATGAAACTTTGATTCTACAGTAGTTCTGAACATCTATGTAACAATTTTAATGTTTTGATCTTACATTTATATTAATTATTTGTGGTTTTTAAAGCTTCTTAAAACTATTTTACACAATAGTTAGTGTCAACAGATGTAGTCCTTAGTAACACTGTGTTCACGTAGCATGTGGCAAATCTTGAAGCCATGTTTTCAAATCAATTATGATTAAGCAACAGTACCATTTACTGTGTAATCCTGAAATGATGTATGTGCTACTGGGTAAATAAGTGATTAGAGTTTGCATTCTAAGTTAACAGACAGTTAAATCTGAAATAGTTGACATAGTATGTTTATTTTCAATGGCTCACGTACCTTTTTGAACTAATTGTTGTAAGCATGGATTGTTAGTCTAAGTGACTAACCATTATCTGCTTGTTTTGTGGTGCGATGGTTTTTTAAACTGATGAATATTAAAATTGCCTTCTAACACTTTGTTTTGTTTGCATGTTGCATGCCGTTCCATTACAACACAGATGGTGATGAAGGTAAAATGTTCATCTATATTCTATATTCTCTGCAAAGCTACTTTTTTCTTGTAAATATACGTTTCCTACATGGAGTAGGCCTTCATTGAGCTAATGATTGGGCTTTTTTATTCCATTTCCTTTAATTTTGAAATGTCAACAGTCATTCATCTAATGTATTCTGTGAAGCTCTACTAATGCATATAGTCACTTAATTTCATTTTATTGCACATGTAGATTTTCAAATACTTAATGCAAATTGCCAGTTGCAGTTAAATCATTTGGGACAAACCATCATTTTATCCTGTACTTCTATTACCAGAAAAAAAGTATATGATAAATAGAGCCAAACATTATTTCATTCCCCATTTTTCCTATTGGTTTTGTAACTTTGGCTCTTCTGAAGGTGAAGTTTAACGTTGGAGCAGATCTGGACTATAGTAGGCCATGCTGGTCTTTAGCTCAACTCCAGTTAGTTGAAACAAAAATCACTGGAGAAATTCAGCAGGTATGGCAGCATCTGTGAGGAAAAAGCAGAGTTAACATTGAGTCGAGTGACCCTTCTTCAAAGTATTCTTTGCTCTGAAGAAAGATCGCAGGACTTGAACCATTAACTCTGTTCTCTTCTACAGGTGCTGCCAGAACTGCTGAATTTCTCCAGCAATTTGCTTTTAAGATTTCGAGCATCCAGAGTTCTTTGTTTTATTCCAATTAGCTGACGTGGCTTCAAATCCTTTGATGCATTTATCCAGCATGTATAAGATTAGAGTTGAAAGCTCCTGTTTTCTGAACAACATTTTTTTCGACAATAATGCCAGATTTCTGTTGCATTTTGAATGAAAGTACTTTTTATTAATGTGTTCTTTCATGGATGTGTGCCAAATACATTTGTTGTCTGTCCCTAATTGCCCCTAAATTAATGTCTTACCAAGCCATTTTAGTGGGCAGTTAAGAGTCATCTCCATTGCAATGGGTCTAGAGTCACAAGTGAGCCAGACCAGGTGAAAATGTCAGATTTCCTCAAAGACATTAGTGAACCAGATGGATAATTATAATGATCACTGGTAGTTACAATAGTTGCTACTGAGACTAGCTTTCAGTTTCAGATTTTTACCAATTGTATTTCAATTCCACTTTATTGATTTCTGCTTACTGATTTCCCTCCTAAATGGCCTAGGCCTAATATTAACATTTTTAAGATTGAGTATGATGGAATGTGTTTAAACTGCAGTGAACATGCATTGGGCTATGTCCAACATTAGAAAAGAACCTCACAAAGTTGTAAAGGGGCATGGCAGCTGTTAGCACTCAGTTTGAATTCCACTGCAGCCATTGCTACATTTGAGGTTTTGGCCCATAGTTTGGAATATCCCAGTGTGTAATTTGAAGCATAATTTCCCTTTGCAATCCCACTCATTTAACTTAAAGCCAACATTCCATTCTTCATTTTTATTGATTTTAGAACTGTTGTCCAACTTGAAATGATTTATGTGCTTGTACTCAAAATCTTCTCACTTCTGTATGGGTGCTAGATTTTTACAAGAGAAAAATGCACCAATCTTGAACTTACAAACTTCATGCTTGGCCACATCTGCCATATTATGGCCCATTTATTTAATTGGTTAATGTTCCTTCCTCTCCTATCTGCATAATATATTGTCTCTTGTAATTTAATGTATTTTTAGCAGTCGTCAGCTCCCTTTATGGTAAAGGCAGTTTGAGTGTTGTTAACACCAATTTTTATTCTCTCAATTCAGAGAGGAATGAATTGTTTAGCCAGAAATGTTTCTTCTAGTTCATCAAGTACCTTCATGAATCAATAAAGGTGTAAGAGTTGAGAGCCTAACGAGCTTAGAATTTCCTAGAAGGTAATCATGTGGCAAATTTACTCCACTGGAGTATGATATTGGCACTGCCAGTGAATCCAATATCAATTTAACTGATATGATATTTCAGAAATAAAGTTAACCTGAAAATTGGTCAAATTCACTATAGTTCAAAATGAGACCGTTCTAGTTTATGAGCCAAGACTAAATAGCACCTTTAGTCAATGCTCTACAACATGCCAATGAAGCTTTTGTATCATTTTATTCCTTTTCCTGAAATGCTTCCACTTATCGTTTAAAAAAAAATAGAGAGGAAGGCCAGTTTGGTCTTTCATAAATGGAGGACCTTCCAGAACTAGTTCAGCATTGTATTCTGGATAGGTATAAATATTGGGTGTGCAGTTGTGGATCCAAGGCACACATACCAGGTGATTAGCAACATATAATGTACAAGTAGAAAGTATTTAGCATTTATTCTATCTTTGAATTAAATTGTTGAGTCATGTATGAAGTATAATCATTTTCATGGACATTCAAAACTTAATTTCATCATGGATTTTTTTTCCATTGTAGGAAATGGTCTTGTCAATGAACCATGCCTGCAATGGAGGCAAGTCCATTTGTGATTAATTTAGCATTTCTACAGGTCACTACAGTTGTAGTACTGTAGTTTTGCAAAGTTTTCTGTGAGCTTAGGTCCTTGAGCTTACCATGACATTTTTAAAAATAAGTCGATGATGCCTTTTGTCATTTATAAAGGATACTTTATTTGGCAAACACTTTTGTATTTAAAAGAGCAGTGCATTAAATTAGTTTTAATTTTTGGTAACATCAGTGTATAATACAAAATTGATGGCAAAACTGCAGTATTAGGATTTTTTTGTGTGCTTAGACCAAAAGTTAAAATTTTAATATGTGAGAAGGCTCTGATTAGATATGAGGCAATGATGCCAAATGATTTAAGCTTCTTTCCCGGAGTTTGTACCAGCTTCAGCATAGACCTAATAATGCTAGTGGGTAAAGGTAAAATTATGAAATTTATGAGCTTAAGTAAATTTGATGCTTATTTATGACTTGCCTAGCATTGTTTTGGAAAACGTGAAATGTTCCAGTTGGTGAAAATCTGATGTATAAGCAGCAGATGCTGAAAATATTCAGCAATTGAGGCAGCAACCGGTAGATAGGAGAGAACTTTCCTCTCCAAAGGTGCTGATTGATCTCCTGAGCACGTTTAGTATTTGCTGTTTATACTTCATTCGAGGAAGATACTGCTTGATTCTCCACCATTTTTGAGGAACTGAAATTTTAAGTGGATTTATGGCATTTCCTATGATGTGTACCAAGACATCCATAAAAACAATTTGGTAAATGTTTGCAGGAAGGTTCAAAGCAGTAAAATTCCAGGATGACGAGTATTTGGTTAAGGAATAAATGGCAGTGGGTAGTTGTTAGAGCAGTTATTTTTTGGGAAGGAGAGGAGGAGATCTGAATAGAGTGACTTCTGACTCTTTGTTGAGATCCTTTCCTATGAATTGAACAAAACTTGTGCAGATTAAATTAAAATGTAATGGTCTATGTGATTCTGGGAAAGAAAAAAACTGATATTTTGGGTCGTGTTTTTGATTTAAGAATTAGGGTCATAGTTCTGGTAACAGCCAAGTAAGTGTGTGATCAGCTTCTGGAAAATGAACAAGAGAATAGTAGGGTCAACATAAGCATAAATATAGAGGAGTCTAGATTGTAGGCATAGTTCTCTGCTCAAGCTACTTAGTTTGGAAGTTTAGAACAAACTGGAGTATAGGAAATATCTCTTGCAACAAATTTGTTTAAAAAGTTGGCTATTGGCTTAAGATGTTGAAAGTTCTTTAGTAACAATGAATTGAACTTTTGGTATAGCCAAATTGTGAGGGGGGATAAAGTTTTAGATGTCAAATTTCACAATTAAAGACTATTCTAGAGTAATTTACAATCTTAGGATGGCTGGAGGAGATTTGAAATGAGTGCCTTGCTGGAAGCAAACAAACACCCAGAAATTTTCAGTTTGTATATGAGACACTAGCGCATTACTCAACAAGTAGTTAATCTTCCATTTTTTGATAAGTATCTGACTTGAGAATTTACAGTACAAGGCAAATAAATGTAGAAATAAAGTGGAATTCAGCCCTTTGAGTTCGAGTAAGAATTCATTGCATTTTAATTTTGGCATAACTGAATATTTAAGATAGCCTGTAGTTCATGTTCTTTTGATTTTTACAGTAGAATTCTGATGTTCAAACCAAGAATCTTATAACTTCATTCCTTTAGTAAATACTTGAAGTTTCAGATTCAAAATAAATTAAAACTGTTAATAGTCTCCACTGAAACCATAACAGTTAATATGAAACAAGAGAAGGCCTTTTGATGTTAAGAGGTAGCACGAATGGTACAAAATAAGGCATACAATATATGTAGATGAGTAAAACCTTGGGACGTGAAATGCAAAATATTGTATAAAAAGATGGCCTGCATGAATGGTATTGAAACAATTTTCAATGCAATTGAGATAAATCTGAAGTCTTATCCCTGTGCTCAACAAAGAAACCCACCGTGGACCATCAGTTGTCATAGCAAAAGAACAGTATGTAGTCCAAACAGTAGAATTCAATCCAGTCATATTTTAACTACTATCTCCATCTTTGGTTCTTCAGAGAAAAGGGACAAGTCAGGGGAAAAATCACCTCAATGAATGACTTAAAGCAATAACAAAACACTGCTTGCTTTTATTTTATTGTGTCGTATTCTTTTATTGTTGAATTTATGCACCTAGTGTTTTCCACATACGAGTGTGTGTGTTTTATTCACCTGGAATAAACTATCATAGATCTCGCTGTTTAAGTTGGCCTCTGTATAGCACAGTTTTAAATTTGGATGTATGAAATTGGAGTGAAATTCTGATAATAGTTTTCCTTATTAGACAATGTGGCATTTTCTGTGTAATGTAGTTAAGTACCCATGAAAGAGTATCCAAATCTGAATTGACTTGAAATAATATAGAAAGGGAACTCAGTCAATCTATTCCCATCCTGCTATAAATAATATGTATAGAATAAAGAAACTGACTGGAAGGATGAAATAAAGTAGAGTTAGATCTTCGTATTAACTGTTTGTTCCTTATAACTGGACATGACCAAACTGTTAATGTCCATTTTGTCATTCTGTTCAATTTAGTAGTTTTTTCCATATTAAATGTATAGGTATATTTACATTGTAAGTGATTTGAATATGCTAACTAAATTGATCTTTTTTGTTATATATTCAAGCTGGGAGAAGACAGTTTGCCAGACATGAATGGGGTCAAAAAGCAGCCTATCTGCTGGGTTGTAACTTGGAAGAATTGTCCTCTGCACTTTTTAAGCACCAGCCAAAAGGTGCACTTCAGAGATCAACTTCCTTCCGTCAAGGGCCAGATGAATGTGGACAGGGCGATGGGTCAGGTAAAAGGCATACCATATATTGACCAATGCTGCTTATTGTAAATGGTTTATCAGATAATATCGAGAAATGTTGTGTTTTCTTTTAAATGAAATTTTTATGCATCTTTTATTTAACTTGTATACCTGGTAAAATTTGTTTTTGCGATTGACCAAACATGAATATACCCAAACCAATGTAGTATTGTTACATAGCACCAAACATTTATTTTTGTTGTGCCATTTGTGGTTGGTCTTAGTTGAACATAAATGAAGGAACGTATGGAACTTTAATTATATAGACATTTTACAATTAACAGATAATACTTGACAGGTACCAGCTGCCCCACATCCAGAGAACTCTGAGAAGAAAAAAAAAGAAAAAAAAGAAAAAAAACTTGACAGTTAGAAATGTTGCAACAATTTGAATGCAGCAAAGTCCCACAACAAATAAATAATCTAATCATGATGGTCTCTGTCAATTAACTTGCCAATCTCTGTAATATTGGCCAGGTTATCATCAGAATTTGTTGATACATTTCAACTAATGTCTAGTTTAACTCAGTAAGTTCAATTTAATGTGTTTTTGACCAGGCCAGATCCCCTCAAAGTATTTTAAGAAGGTAGTCTAGACTATCAACCTTTCTTATTTTAAAGGCAGATATACAGTGGATATTTCAGGTGTGTGCAGCTGGTCAAACCACTTGGCTTTAAGAAAAACAATTTATTTAAACACTACACTTGAAACATGAATATAAAAAAGCTGAATTTAGAATAACATAGCTGTTGGAAAACTTAACCGACGCAATACAACAACTTGACTAAGGAACTGTTCCAATTCCCAAAATATCTCATAAACACATCCCTTGGCAAAAGGTAAATTCTCAAACACAGGTTCTTACAGACAGGAGAGATTTCAGAGAGAAAGGTCAGTCAGGGATCATCTGCTGAAGTTTGGAACCTTTTTGCATTACAGCAGCTACAACTAAACCAAACTAGAAAAAACCTGAACTGGGGGAACTGACCACTCCCCTGCCATTGTTGAAGTCGACCATTCAAGACATTTTGGTGTCTCTGCCTTTATGACTTCTCTTGGGGGGGAAAAGAAACTCAAGGACAAAATAACCTTTTTAAAGTGACAGCAGCATCACAGATTTAACTAGTAAGGTTAAGTTATTAAATTAAATTAGAAACTAGTAAGATAGCACCTCTGGTGATTAAATTATCCATATTAATGAATAGTTACCAAAATAAATAATACTGATTTGCTAACTCTAAATTAGTCCCTAATAAAATGACTACTGCCACTCTGGCTATCCCCCTGAAGAGGATTGATCTTTAACTACAAGGCAACCAGTCTAGCCAACCACCACCAGATTTGGTTGGTGCATGTCTGATTCTAATCTGATGTGCTCAAATTGTTCTCTGTTCAAGGATGATCCTGGAAAGTAAAGATAATCCCAGCTTTACTTGTCCCCACTGCTCTTACTTTTCAATTGTTTAAGAGATCATCAACTATATTGTCATTAAGATTGAGACCGTTCAATTAACTGCCTCTGCTGCATCCCTTCCTCCAGTCCACCATACCAAACTTCCTTGGGAGCTGCCCTCACCCACTATTCTCTATCTTCTGAGTTCTCTCTTACTATTTGTTGTGCTCTCAAGCAAGTTTAGTCAATGCAACCCACTTCTGCTCCCCTGACCTTATTTTCACTAAACTGCTGATCGCCCAACTACTTCCTCCCACTTTCCATGTTAGTTAATATTATTAACAATTTATCTTCTAGTTTTGTCCTTTGTTCATTTAAATTTATTAATATCATGACCCCTCTTCTAAAAGAACAATCCAGTCTCACTGTCCTTGCAAATTACATCCTGCCTTCAATCTTTGTGTTCTCAAGAAATGAAGGTGGTGGTGTCTCAAATTTATGCTCATCTTTGCTGGAATCTCATATTTGAATGACTCTAAACAGGTTTTCACCATGAAACAACAGCTCTTATCAAAGTCACAAATGGCATCCTGTGTGATTGTGACAAAAGTAAGCTTTCCTTGCTCATCCTCCCTAATTTACCTGGAACCTTTGATATAGTTAATTAAACCATCTCCAACCTCTCTCTCCACTGTCACCTAGCTAGGTAGAACTGTTTTCATCTGGTTCTGTTTAAATCTATCTAATCCTGTTCAGAGAATCAATTGACATTACTTATTTTCTGACTTGCGCACAATTACATCTATTGTCCTCCAACAATGTATCTCCTGCTATTTTGCATTGAAATGGTGCCTTGTGATGACATAGCTGAAAGGGGAGCCCTAGTTTTAATATGTACCCCAAAGGCATTCAATATCACCTCATCATTGCTTCCCTTGACTTCGCTGCTAAATTATAACGCTGATTATCTCATTCAGTGCTGGTTGATCAGGAGCTCCCTCCAATTAAATTTTGTGAAAATGTTGCCCCTGAAGTCACTTTTATATTTTTCCCCTCTCTCCCTAAACCTATGTCCTCTAGTTCTGGAGGGAAAAGACCTTGTCTATTTAATCTATCCATACCCTTCATGATTTTATAAACCTCTATAAGATCACCCCTCAGCCTCCGATGCTCCAGGGAAAAAAGCCCCAGCCGATTCAGCCTCTCCTTTTATAGCTCAAATCCTCCAACCCTGGCAACATCCTTAACTTTTTTTCTGAACCTTTTTCAAGTTTTACAACATCCTTCTGATAGGAAGAAAACCAGCTATGCATCTTTGACTCTATTTGGGACTGTTGAGTTTCATCCCTGTTCTCTGGCGACTAACTAACCACAGACGTATACTACAAGCCCACTGACTCCCACAATTATCTAGACTACACCTCCTCCCACCATACCTCCTGTAAAAACACCATGCCTTATTCCCAATTCCTTCACCTCCGCCACATCTGTTCCCAAGATGACCAATTCCACCTCCTTCCACGATCGCAACTCTCCTTCCCATGGGGTTGACATTGCCCTCCAGCGCATCTTCTCCACTTCACATACCACTGCCCTTTAACCACACTCCTCCCACCGCAACAAGATCAGATCCCCTGATCCTCACCTTCCACCCTACCAATCTCCACGTACAACGCATCATCCTCCACCACTTCCGCCACCTCGAAACGGACCCAACCAAAAGAGAGATATTTCCCTCCCCACCCCATCAGTGTTCCGAAAAGACCATTTCCTCCACAACTCCCTCTTCAGATCTGCACCCCATTCCTGGCAGCTTTCCTTGCCACTGCAGGCAGTGCAAAACCTGCGTCCACACTACGCCCTTCACCTCCATCCAAGACCCCAAGGGATCCTTCCATATCCAACATGGCACCGCCCTCCAAACCCGTCCATCACTCCAACCTCTGATCTATCACCTTTTTCCTCACCTTCATCCACCTATCACTCTTCCAGCTACCTTACCCCCAACCCCCCCCCACCCCTCCCATTTACCTCTCAGCCCCAACCCACAAGCCTCATTCCTGATGAAGGGCTTATGCCCGAAACCTCAATTCTTCTGCTCCTCTGATGCTGCCTGATCTGCTGTGCTTTTCCAGCACTACACTCTCAATTCTGAGCTCCAGCATCTGCAGTCCTCACATTCTTCTGAAAGGTATTACACCAAACTAAAGAAAACCTTTTTTAGTAGTAACTAATGACACAATCGATTTTGTTTTAAAAACCTTTCATTTCTGGCTGATGTGTAGAATGGCTAGGAATTTCAATGACAATGAGACCTTTAGCACTGCCTCCTAAACTGTCCATTTACAGATCTGCCTGTAGGTGGTGGCAAATATAGGCGAGTGGGACTCTAGTCAAACAAAGATTTTTCCAGCACTGCCTTTCACTTATCTGCAAATAGCTGTTGCAATGCCACTCTCTCTGTCTATTCACTGCTCGATGGCACTAAGACTGTAGTTTCCTCTTTAGATGCTGCGTGTTTAGCCACCTCTACAGTCTCTTGATCTGTGCTGCACATTCCTTCTCCTTCTCTTGCTTCAAGCAACTGGGTGGCTGCACTGATCTGTGATGAAATATCATGAATAAATTCCTTATTTACTATTTGAGATCTTGACATAGTCAGGTCTTTAAAAGGCTATTTGTATTTTAGGTGAAAATCTTTCCTTCTGAACTCTATATAAGTGAGAGTTGCCATGGTCCATATCTGGTTTTCCACTTCCTCATTCTGTAAAGATCTTTATAAGTCTTGATCTTTACATTGAGCTTATTGCATGCATGCATGCATGCAAAGCAATCTGACTCTTGGTGGCCCTTCAACTTGCTGCAATACGGTCCTGCAATGCTGGAATTCTACGGTCTATTTCATCCCTATATCCTGAATTTCCACAAGTGTGGACCTCTGAATGCTCCTGCATGGCTGCAAAGGAATAACCCACTCTTCCCCCATCACAATTGTTAGTGAGACTTTGGCAACCTTCAGAATTAAATGAATCGCAGGACATGGTTGGGATGTTGGTATTAGGAATTGATGAAGCTTTTTGCCTTTATTCTGCAGCAAGTGTTTCCTTTCAGTGAGCAGACTTTAACTGAGTGTTCACACGCAATAGTACTTCAGTTTTTCTTTCAGTTCCTTGTATGTCTCAATTAAATCACACTCAACCTTCTTCTCTCTAACGAAAACAATCTCAAGTCCCTCAACCTTTCCTCAAAGACCTTCCCTCCATACCAGGCAACATCCTGGTAAATCTCCTCTGAATCCTTCCCAAAGCTTCCACATCCTTCATGTAATGCAGTGACCAAAACTGCGCACAATACTCAAAGTGCAGCCGCAACTGAGATTTCTACGGCTGCAGCATGATGTCATGGTTCCGAAACACGATCCCTCTAATAAAAGCTAACACATCATATGCCTTCTTAACAGCCCTTATAACCTGCGTGGCAACTTTGAGGGATTTATGTACATGGATATGGAGATATCTCTGTTAATCTCCGCTACCAAGAACCTTACCATTCACCCAGTTCTCTGCATTCTTGTTACTCCTTCCAAAGTGAACCACCTCACACTTTTCTGCATTAAACTCCATTTGCCACCTCTCTGCCCAGCTCTGCAGCTTACCTATGTCCCTCTGTAACCTACAACGTCCTTCAGCATTATCCATAACTGTACTGACCTTAGTGCCATCTGCAAATTTACTAACCCATCTTTCTACACCCTCCTCCAGGTCGTTTATAAAAATAACAAACAACAGTGGACCCAAAACACATGCAGTACCCCACTAGTAATTGAACTCCAGGATCAATATTTCCTATCAACCACCACCCTCTCTTTTAGCTAGCCAGTTTCTGATCCAAACCACTAAATCATCCTCAGTCCCATGCCTCTATTTTGTGCAGTAGCCTTCCATAGGGAGCCGTATCAAACGCCTTACTGAAGGGGTGACAAGATCGTTCAGTAGTTAGCATTGCTGCCTCAGTGCCAGGGACCCAGGTTCGATTTCAGCCTCGGGCGACTGTCTGTGTGGAGTTTGCACATTCTCCCCGTGTCTGTGGGGGTTTCCTCCGGATGCACTGGTTTCCTCCTACAGTCCAAAGATGTGCAGGTTAGGTGAATTGATCATGCTAAATTGCCTGTAGAGTTAGGTGCATTAGTTAGGGGGAATGGGTCTGGGTGGGTTACTCTTCAGAGGGTCAGTGTGGAGTAGTTGGGCCGAAGGGCCTGTTTCCATTCTGTAGGGAATCTAATAAAAACATTTTTTTAAAAATCCATATACACCACATCAGCGGCCTTACCCTCATCCACCCGTTTGGTCATCTTCTCAAAGGACTCTAAGGTTTGTGAGGCTTGACCTATCCTTCACAAAACCATGTTGACTATCCCTAATCAGCTTATTCCTATTGAGATGATTATAAATCCTATCTCTCATAACCTTTTCCAACACTTTACCCACAACTGAAGCAAGGCTCATTGGTTTATAGCTAACAGGGTTGTCTCTACTCCCCTTTTTGAACAAACAAACAACATTTGCTATCCTCCAGTCTTCTGGTACTATTCATATAGACAATGTTGACATAAACTTTAAAGCCAAAGGATTTCCTTTGGTGTTCCTGTCTCTTTTCAGTTACCTGATGACGTTATCTTCCTTAATATTTATTTCCTCTCTTTGTCTGATTCCATTACCAGCTAGATCCTAATGTCTAGTTTAGCCTTACACTGTCCTTTGCTCCTTTTCCCTTCACTGTGTAACTTAGTTCCCCACCCTGAATATGCCACTGCCATTCCTCTTTGCCCCCTTACCCCTATCATTGTGATCCTGCATCCCAATTCCCTCCCTCTATCCCTCCAGTCACAGCATCCTTCTAGTGAGCCAGGCAGTCACATCCTTTCATGTTGGATTCCTTCCTTTCTGCTTAATCCACCTTTTTCTGAACCTTTTGAGTTGAACCCCACTTGCCTGCCTTGGCCAGGTTCAATGTCCTCAGCCCGTGTGACTGCCTTGCTTGTCATGCTTCACTTCTCAAATTCTTGAATTACAAGCAAGACCACATGTGATGGACATTTCTCATGAGCTTTTTGACCTAGTGAGGCCTCACCTCTTGCACTGTAAGAGTTTGTGCAAAGAAACAGCTTGGTTATGAAGGAACCAAACTAATGAAAAATTTTGTACTTACTGGAGATTTGAGGAAAAACTCTAGCCTGTCACATATACCTAATTTATAAAGTACAGTTTGTGAACACACATTTCCTGGTTTTTTTTAACCTAACAAGATTTGTGCCCAAAAATATAGTTCTAGTGGTCTGGGCTATTAAACACTTTTCATTGCCATGGTGGTGGAAGAATACTAAAGTCTGAACCTATTAAACTCTTAATTGCAACATATTTTTTGAGGACACTCATCCAAACAATAATTGTGGATGAAAATTTAGTGACTGTCTGGAGAGACTCTGATCCAGGAATGTGACACCTAATGAAATGTAAAGGAAGCTTGAAAGGGAAGGACATAAAAAGGAGTAATTTTCTGGGAGTTATCTCAGATTATGAACATAATGGGGGAAAAGACAGAAGTCTGGGCAAGAGATGTTTTGTCTTTCCCTGTCAAGAATACACAGGCACAAGGTTTAAAAGCCAGTTGAACCTTTGTGCTAGTGGAAGAAAGTGATAGTGAGCTGATGTACCCCTGGGCACGAGTGGGTTGAGGCACTTATATGTACTTTTAACATATCTTTTACAATTTTTTCTTTCAACTTTCATCTTTCTTGGACTCACTTCTCATCTGTGCATGTATTTTGTGTTATTAGTTCTTCTCGCAGGCAAATTCATTCCTTTGTCATCTCAAAGCCTGGTTAAGTTGACTCCTTTCAAAATAAATAAGTTTCTTCAGAGAGAGAGGTATCCACAAGGAGGGGAACCCTTTATAAATTAACCTTGTAGTGACCAAAAAAGGTGGTGTGTAAATGAAGGAGGGAACCAGTTCATACCACCTAACCTTGGATCATGACATTTTTGGGTATCTGCTCAGGAACTGTAATAAATTTGAGAACCTTGTCCAGGGTCTGGTCGTAACACCATGACATGATGATAAATGCAAAAAGAGGTTCCCTACTATCAAGTTTTGGAAAACTGACCCACCTGGAAAGTTCAGAACTTAATACCAAAATTTTAACTTGCCATCAGGAAACTAAACATTTTCCTCCTGACTATTTAAGATGCCATGTCTACCCTTCTTTAAAAACTTAAGGTGGACCCAGAAGCTTCCATCCATTATAACAATCATTAGTAAGTTAGGATATACTTGTATATTTTTTAAAAATTACAAGACTGTGCATGAACTTGTGTAGCTATAATAGTTCAATTATTTTTGTGTCTTAATAGGCCTTAAGATAACAGCAATAGAATGTCTGGAAGGAATGGCATCCAGTTTATATGGAGAACTGTTTACACTGCTAATCTCACTCATTAATAGGTGAAACTTTATTTTCAGTTGTTACATTTGCATGTAATATTTGAGTGTAAAGGGAAATGAGTATTAGACCTTTCCAAACATTATGCATGATTGTTTAACCTTTGGAGTACTTGATTTTCTTTGTGTCATTTAGAATTAACACAATTATTGGATAATACCTTCAGCCTCTTATTAGTAGTTACAGAAATTGCCATGAGTAACTTTATTCTTACTCGTTTCACCTCACCTTTTTGAGACAATATGTTCAGATGTCTGAAACCGATGTTATGGAATTCTGTGTCAAAGCCCTTCTGCTGCTATTCCTCCATTTTGTTTGAGACCGACCTTAAAACTCAGGTCTATAGCCAGAGCTTGGGTCACCCCTCCTAATGTCAACTTCTTTAGTTTTGTGTCTTTGTTTATTTGTCTGCTTGGACATGAAAAAAATTATAAAGTTTAAAGGTTGAATTTATTTGCTACTTGCTGTAAATGTAAGATTACAGATACATAAAGGACCAAAGAAAAATGCTTAAATTCACAATATCCTTTGGAATAAAGAAAACATTTTTGACGTAAGGCAGTACGTGCCATGCATGTTTAGTTCTGATAAGTACAGGTTTATGCCATGATTTGATTGTTATGAAAGTCTCCGTAGATTTTATTTTCATCAATTGTGCCTGAAATATGTGGAAGTCCATCATATTTTAGAAGACCACTGAAACAAATCTGCATGTGTAAAGTATCAGTTGTCCAATGCCAAAGCTATTATAGTATGTAAAACCAAAGAATGTACAGAAATAATATTGACAAGGTTTGATGTTTCTAATATTGCTTTTCTTTCATATCAGGGCGCTTAAATCCACCCAGAATTCAGTTTGTTCAGTAATGATAGTGGACACCCCTGGATTTCAGAATCCAAAGAACACATCACAAGACAGGGCTGCAACTTATGAAGAGCTCTGCCATAATTATGCCCAGGAACGTTTACAGATGCTGTTCTATGAGCGAACGTTTTTGAAGGAACTTGATCGATACAAAGAGGTATTCTGTTTGCCACAACTCCTGTAAACAAACAAAATTAATCAGGACTAACTACTGTAGTGGGCTGTGTCTATAAATAATAAACTGTACATTTTATTAATACAATCGATGAATTTGAATTCAAAATTCTTTGGCAATCAAATAGACTTGAGCATTTCCTTGACTTATATAGTGAAAATCTTTGTAAACTTTAAAGTTTAGAAGGTGAATTTTTAAAACAATTACTTTAAACTTGTGTAATCCACTCTAATCTACTGCTTGTTGTCTAGAGTTGTAACTATAATCAGAATTAAGCCCACTAACATGTCCTCTGTTCTCTCTAGGAAAACTTGGAGCTTGAATTAGATGATGTAGAATCCAGTTCTTCTATTTCTGTAGCTGCCATAGATCAAGCCTCCCATCAGACACTGGTAAGCTGAGGCATGATGATTTAAGGAAAAAAAAAATCAATTTGTAACGCCATCTCATACGAGATATGGGAAATGTCCTGATAAGTACAAAGAGTTTCTACAAAAGTCAGCTTGGCTTTGCAATAATGGAAAGTACACATGCATTCGCTTATTGAAATGTGTCTTAAATTGTGTGGTTAAATAATTGATCAATTGCTACCATTAAGCCTGATGCTATCAAGATTTTAAAAAAAACAATTGTGCTATTAGTATTCCCGTTAATGCAATGTTTTTTGAAATACTGATGCCTGTGCGTACATGTCTCTGATGCATTAAAATGTACTTTGCACTCATCATCACTCCTAATGAGCTATAGATTGCTTTTTCTCGTGTAGAATTTAATTTCTCCACTAAAACACTATTAGATGAATGATAAGCTTGTATAGATCACAAAATTAAGCAGAAATGTTGCTGGGAAGACAGATTTCAAAAGTAATGCATTTCTTTACACTTTTCTCCAATAGGTTCGAACTTTGGCTAGAACCGATGAAGCAAGGGGGTTGTTTTGGCTACTGGATGAAGAAGCACTACAGCCTGATGGAAATGAAGATACGCTTTTAGAACGGCTGTTTACTTACTATGGCCAACATGATGGTGATAAGAATGGTGCAGTACCATAAATAAAATAATTGTCCTTCAAGCAGCGTCAGGACAGATAATTTTTGAATTTTTGACAGTAAAAGTCTGACCAGCATGCACTCTAGTGTAATTTTTTTCTAAGTTGAAAATGTGTGCTTCAGTTAGCTTTATGTAATTGAAGAACTATTTGATCTAAGTAATTTAGTTTTGATTGTTTTGCTCCATCCAGCATGCAATCTGCTAAAACCTTACCAGAATTTGTTGCCTTGCTTCTCAGGCCAGAGCCCCTTGCTAAAAAGCAACAAAGCTCATCACTTCATCCTGGGACATTATTACAATACTAATTGGGTGGAGTATGACACAACTGGCTGGTTGAATCATGCAAAACAGAACCCTGCATCCCAAAATGCTGCTTTCCTATTACAGGATTCACAGAAGTAAGCAGTAGCCAATTTTACCAAGTGTTTGATACCATATTTGTGATATACAAGAAATATTGATTCAGTGTATCGATTTACTACTTTTTGTGCAGATGGTAGTTCAAGTATTGAATTATAATCTATTTCTCTACCATTTTTAGTTCTATGTAACTGCAATATAATTGTAATTTATTTTTCCAGGAAGATCATTAGCAATCTATTTATGGGCAGAGCTGGAACAGTCACGGTATTATCTGGTTCAATTGCTGGCCTAGAGGGAGGATCCCAGCTTACCTTACGAAGAGCAACAAGCATGCGAAAGACCTTCACCACTGGTGTAGCTGCAGTGAAGAAGAAATCATCTTGCATTCAAATTAAACTTCAAGTGGTTAGTAAATCAATAAACCAATTTCAAAATTTTGATATCATTGTGTTTAAGATTAGGATAGATGCAAGTTTTTCTGGAAGAAAATTTTATTATGTTTATCTGTTGCAATGTTGTATAATTATTTAATAAATAATCATTTGGTAGAATGAAACTAAGTATTACTGAAAAAGGCTTTTCATCTTGCACGAATCTATTGTTTTATATTGTAAAGATGTATTTGTATTTTATCTTGATATTTCTTGTGATGAATGCAAGATGAAAAGCTTTGACGATGTTATTTTTTAAGTGGTACTTATTTATTTAACTTATCCAGTTGTTGTCTTTAATTTTTATTCAAGGTGTTAGTAATTTGATTTACTTCATAGTAATACATGACTTTTATGGCGGTTTAAGTTTAATTTTCTTTGAATCTTAAGTGTCAGAAATTCTTTAAAATGTGAGCAATAAATTTTATTTTTAGATTAAATTCTATTTATAATAAAGTAATCCGGGGCAAAATAATTTAAAGCTGATTATAATAATCCTTTATCATATTCTAGTGCTAACATTTGAACAAATCTTTACTTCTTAGATGGATTTGTAGATGTTTGATTTTACCATTTTTAATTGGATTCTCTAATAGTATTTAACATAAGACATATTGTAATGTTTAAAATATTAATAATGTAATTATGTTTTCATGCTGGTAAAGCTTTAAAAGCCTCATACACTTTCTGGACATTCAAACAACTAAGCTTATGAATTTCCATTTTTGCTAGGCTGCTTTGAATGCATGATCTGTATGTTTCAAACTTAACCATTGTATTCACTAAAATTGTAAATTATTTAGGAACTTTTTATTTTATTCAGTTCAAAAAAAAACTTTTTATATGTAAGAACCAGATGTGGGCTGATCCCATTAGTTATTAGACTCTGTTCACTCTTTTTTAAAACTTTGATTTATCTTATTCATGGGATGTAGGCATTGCTGGCAAGGCTCACATTTATTGTCTGTCTCTGATTGGCCTAAGAAGATAGTGAATCACTGCAATCTTTGGGTGTAGAGACACATACACTGCTGTAAGGAAAGACAGATCTGATAGCTTTTGAGTTATTATTAATATTCCCACTAAGCTGCGCTTGAGAGTAATTGCACAACAAACTGGGAGGTACTATGCAGAGCTTGCACTCATGATATTTAATTTGGTACAAGTGCACAAAAACAAAAAAAACCAGAATATTGAAAAGCTTGGCTGCATAATTTTTCAGAAAATAATTGATCGGACTAATGAATTTGGGCACCTTACCAAAAGCCTTCTGAAAAATCATATGCAACATTAACTTGTGCTTTTTCTGTGCAATTGGCAGTTCTTCAAAAGAACTCTTAAATTTTGCTATGATGCTAGCAGTACTAATTAACTAGCCAGTTTCTAAATGTTATCCAATTTTGTCTCCTTAAAGATTCTAAATTTTTATTCTCGATTATAATGTTCTATGTTCTAAATAACATCCTTGCTTTTGCTGTTAATAGAAAAATGATGTATAAACTATTTGCCTGAATTTATTTACAGGATGCTCTTATTGACACAATCAAGAAGTCTAAGATTCATTTCATTCACTGTTTACTGCCAAAAACTAATGTCTTTACTGAAACAAAGGTGTCTCCAACTCCATCTTTCAAATCTGGAATCACAGAAACTGATATCCCAGCAGAAAACTTTGAAGCAGGTTTGATGCAGCTGGATGTGCCACTACTTCGAGTCCAGATTAGGGGGTGCAAACTTCTTGATGCCCTCCGAATATATAGACAAGGTATATTCCATTAAATTTCAAGTTTATGAATTAGTTTGTAAAGTATGTGTTTTAAAAAAAGGTTTTGTTTTGGTAGATTCCAAACTTATAAATAGCCTTTCAGAGAAAGTGGCTGAGATATTAAGAGTTGGGTGGATGGTCAGAAATAGAGTGGAATTTTGGATAGAAAACCCCAGATACATCGTATGCTATAATCTTTACAGTGTGCTTTCTTTTTGTTATTAAAAAAGGTTCCCCTCTCAAGTCAGCCTAATTGTGAGGCTCGACTGCATGTTATCTGGAGAAGCCTACTGGAGCGGTTATTTGTATCTGGAGAGACAAGAGTGCAGGAAGGAGGTGGTTCTGGTAGAGATATCCCAATTCTTAATCCCAGGACCTAGTTTTTATGGAGCAGAGCTTAGAGGGGAAAGCACACCTTACTGGTCTTGTCTTGACAAGCAGTGCTATAAAGGGATTACATTCGATTTGAATCCAACTTCATTTCCCTTCAGTTGCTTTGTTTCCACCAGTCCTGGGAACCCAGTCACTCATTGTAAGACTTGGCAGCATATTAAATCATAGGTTACTCAAATATTTGAATTGGCTACTTGCCTCTTAAGCATTGACAAGGGCAGATTGCAGTCAGATTTCAAACTTTAAATATCCTGACCCAAGTGATCACTATTATAACTTGGTTAATTTTCATTGTGCCCATTGTACCTAACATAGGACTGAAATTTGAAAGTGGCTCAAAGTTGTTAGGTTTAAAATTTGAGATCACCTTCCATGTATAGCTATGATATTAGGATATTAAATCTTGATTGTCCTTCAGTCTTTGGTTTCAAATGTTGGAAAATGTTTGTTAGCTGCTCACTAGGAAAGATATTTTGTCATCCTCTCATTTACCTTTATTTCCAATAAATATTTAATGTTTATTGTATTGATCGTTTTAAGTTTGTGATCCTGACAGTATGTAATTCAATGAAACAAAGTTACTTCAATCACAGGAAATCTCCTTTATGGTGAGTTCCTCAGTGTTTGAGGATCTAAAATAGATAGTGGATATACTATATAGCATTTGTACAACTAGTACAGTAAAAACCCCAAAAGTGAAATGTTGGGAAATGGTATATATATACCCTCAAAGTTATCTGATGTTACTTTGGTCATAGAGTTTCTAAGTGATTATTTTCTCAATGATTGGAAAGAATCTCATAAAGAGGTACAAGGATATAGTCTGCAACTATAGCCCTATCTGTTTAATTCCTGTGACAGGAACTCTTGTAGAAATGATAATCCAAAACAATATAAACAGTCACTTGAATAAATGTGGATTAATTAAGAAAAGCTGTATTGACTTGTTGAAGGAAAAGCATATTTAACTAATTTGATTGAGGGTTTTGATGAGTAACTACAACATTGATAAGAGTAATGTATTTGATGTGGTGTACAAGAACTTTCAAAAAGCATTTGATGAAGAGTTGACAACTCAGAATTGTCAGTAAAATCAAAGTCCATGGAATAAAAGGGACACAATGGGCATAAAATTAGCTGAATTATAAGAAATTGATAATAGTGAGGAATACTTTTCTTGCGCTGGAGCAAGGTATATAGTGAGATTCCTCTAGGGTAACTGTGTTAGAGTCATTGCTTTGAAATGATGGAGACACCTGTGTACAGAGTACCACTTCAAAATTTTCAGATTAAACAAAACTTGGAAATATTGTGAACCGTGAGGAGGATTAACCTAAACTTTGAAAGCATAGACAGGCTGGTTGAATGTGCAGGCACGTGCCAAATGGAGTTTAATGTGAGGAAGTGTGTAGTGATGTATCTTGGTGGAAAGAGTAAATTAAGGCAATATAAAATAAAGAATTCCAAGTCTAAAGAGGCAAAGAAACAGAACGATCTTGAGGTATTTGTACTTAAATCATTGAAGATTACAAAACAACTTGAGAAAGACTTTAAAAGTTATACAACATCCTCAACATTATAAGTAAAAGCACGGAATAGAAATGTAAGAAAATTATGTTGAATCTTTATGAAGTATTGATTGTACTAGATTGGAACATTGTGTCACAGAGTATTAAGCACCACACTTTATGGAGAAGGTGAATGCTTTGAACGCATGATCTGCAATAAGCTGATTGGCATTCTGCTCATTTGGAGACTGTTGTAGTCAGTATGGGCTGTATGGCCACCTTCTGTACCATTACAGATCTGTGATTCTATCTATCAAGAGCCAGAGGTGGCATGAGGAAAACTTTTTCAGGCAGCAATGACAAGACCTAGAATGCACTGTGTTGAATATGTGGTAATGGCAGAGTCAATCCAGATGATCATTCAATTCTCTTGGACAATTCTGAAGATAAAACACTTGCAGGACCACAGGGAAAAAGTTTGGGAGTGGGACTGAGTTGCTGTTGCAGAGAGTTTGCATGGATGCCACAGGCTGATAACCCTCAATTGTAACTGTTCTGTGATTTCATAATTACCACAACTGCTGCTTCCCTCATTATAATAACTGATATTGCTCAAAATAATAAAGGTTTTCATGTCTGTTGTGGTTCTGTTCGCCGAGTTGGGAATTTGTCTTGCAAAAGTTTCGTCCCCTGTCTAGGTGACATCCTCAGTGCTTGGAAGCCTCCTGTGAAGCTTTAGTGGCCGGTATATTGGGTCCTACAGCGGACAGCTCGAGCTGACAACTGGAAGCGGCAGAGACAGGCCACTATAAATGCCGGAGGAAACAGCACAGAAGCACTTCACAGGAGGCTCCCAAGCACTGAGGATGTCACCTAGACAGGGGACGAAACGTTTGCAAGACAAATTCCCAGATCGGCGAACAGAACCACAACAACGAGCACCCGAGCTACAAATCTTCTCCCAAACTTTGAAGTTTTCATGTCTTTTGATGATGAAATAATTTAAACCTCAGGATAAACACTATCCTTTTTTCATTGCAATCTTTAGGTTATCCAGATCATATGGTGTTTTCTGAGTTCAGACGACGTTTTGATGTTCTTGCACCACATCTCACAAAAAAACATGGACGTAACTACATTGTTAAAGATGAAAAACGGGTGAGTCAACTGCAACAATGCATTTTAATTCATAAAATTTTTGATTCGGCATGTTCTATTAGTTTTAACCTTGCCATTTTTATTGAAGGTATATACAAAATAACTCCATGGAGGCTGTTATCCTGTCACCAAATTTTATTTACCCATGCAAAGTACATGTCACTGACCCAGCTAGCATAGAGCTGGCTCCTAGAGTGAACAGAGCCCTTGATGCTCCAGTTCAAATCTGTCAACCTGGACTCCCTAATTGGACCCACTTAACAGACTCAATCAGGGAAATCGTGTTCAATGAGATCCAGCTGGCTGACCTCATTTCAATCACGACATCCCTTCCCCTCTAAGTCCTGGGATGTAGGCCTGTTCTTTTTCCTGTAGCTTCTCTTGGGGCATTTTTGCACCAGGTCTGGTTCCTCTGATTCTGCCTTGGATACTGGCGGCGTATACTGGACCGTAGCCAACCTCTTGCACCTGGAGCATCTCTGAAGAAATTCATCATCGTCAACAGTAACGGCCACATTTGCCATCTCCATCTCCATCTCCTCTTCGGAGATTTCTTCAACTCCAGGCGGAAGGGGAGAACTCATGGATTCTGAGTGTCTTGGCAGGTAGTCTGAGCTGGGTATATTTTGTTCCTATCCCATTTGTGAGGTTGCAGCTTTCATGTATGCACATGCTTGTTCAGAATCACTTCTCCTTCCCCAACTTTTGTATGTCACAGAACCTGACCTCCCGTCAACCATGCCTGTAAGCATGCAGGGCTATTCCCGTGGTTAACACCAAACTTTGTCCCCTGAAGTAAACTGCCTCTCACAGAGAAGTCTTGTGCGGAGTCTTCTCCCATTAGCAATCCTGCTGGAGCTGTGTCTGGACTTGTGTGGGAGTCTCTGATGTCCTATAATCAAACACGAACCAGGATAGTTTGGTATCGAATGAAGCTTTAGGCTGTTTTTTTTTTAAGCCTATCTTCAAAGTTTGGACTGCTCTTCCTGCCAGACCACTGAATGATGAATGGTATGGAGCTGACCTTACTTGCTGAATCCCATTCGACTTTAGAAATACTCACATTCTCGGCTGGTAAATGATGGCGCATTATCTGTGTATTCCAAAGGATGCTCGCAACTTTTCAGTCATCTCAGTGTTTGATGGATGAGTTCTGCGCATGTCCAACCACTTTGAATGCGCTTTCACAATGACTAAAAACATAGAACCTACTAAACTACCGACATACTCAATGTATAACCAAGTCCAGGGTTTACCCTGCCATTCCCACAAATATGGGCAGCTGTTAATGGTAGGTTTGGTCCTTGTTGGCACCCTTTGGCCCTGACCCACTGACGCAACTATGTTGAAATCCAATCCTGGCCACCAGGCACAACTTCTCGCCAACATCTTCATTTTGGAAACCCCTGATGGTGTTCAGCCAGTATCTGATGGTGACCTTTGCTCGGGACAATTACACTTGCTCACCAAAATAATATGCTATCCTCTATGATGATCTGATCTTGCTGGGTCCGGAAGAGTTTCAATTCTAGTTGTGATGGCCCTTTTGTTTCTCCCATTACCACCAGCTGGTCTAGTTTTGTCATGACCGGATCCTTTTGTGTCCAAGGTCTGATGTTGTTAGCATTGACCAGAAGGATGTCCAGAAAGTTAAAAATCAGAATGGACTCTTTCAGTAGCTGCAGTGGGAGGCAGCTCAAGGCATCCGCGTTAGTCATTGGTCTCCTGGACGGTTTTCCAACTTGTAATTGTACACACTCAGAACATTAAACTAGGAAGTTGGGAGGAAGGGAAAGGTAAAACTCCCAAGAAGTATTATTACCAATGGGAAGCAAACCTGCAGGTTAACAACTATGGGGTTGTATTCTGCATTGAAAAAAATATGAAAAAATGAATTGAGAGGAGAACTCAGGAGAGGTTGTTGAAGTCTCCAGCACACAAAATAGGATAATGTTTGGAAAGGTTAGGAATAAATGAATAACACTGAGAAGAGGGACAGTCAATACAGGAGTGAAGCTGTTGTATTTGAATGCACGCAGTATAAGAAATAAGGTAAATGAACTGGTTGTGCAGATCAAAATTAGCAGGTATGATATGGTGGGTATAATATGATGGGCATCACAAAGACATGGCTGCAAGGCGATCAGGACCGGGAACAAAATATCCAAGGATATATGTCCTATCGAAAAGACAAGCAGCTGGGCAGAGGGGTTGGGGTTGCCTTTTTGGGAAAAATGTAATTAAATCTGTAGCAATAAATGAAGTAGGGGCAGATAATGTAGAATCTGTGTGGGTGGAATTGAGGAACCGCAAAGATTGAAAAAAAACATAATGGGAAAAAAATAGTTACGATTTGGCACATGAGATACACCAAGATATAGAAAAACTTGTAATAGAGGTAAGGTTACAGTGTTCATGGCCATTACAATATGCAAGTGGACTTGGAAAATCAGGCTGTTAGTGGATTGCAAGAAAAGGAATTTGTGGAATGTCTACAAGATGGCTTTTTGGAGCAGCTTGTGGTAGAGTCCACTAGGGAAGGGGCAGTTCTAGATTTAATGTTGTGCAATGAGGCAGACTTGATAAGGGAGCTTAAGGTGAAGGAACCCTTAGGAGGCAATGACAATAATTTCATAGAACTTACTCTGCAGTTTGAGAGGGAGAAAGGGGAATCATGTGGAACTGTATTACAGTTGAATAAAGACAACCATAAAGGCATGAGGGAGGAGCTGACCAGAACTAACTGGGAGAGGAGTCTAGTAGGAAAGACACTGGAACAGCAATGGCAGGAGTTTCTGGGAATAATTTGGGAGACACAGTACAAAATCATCCAGAGGAAAAAGAAGCATACCAAAGGGAAGATGAGGCAACCATGGCTGACCAGGAAAGTCAGGGACAGCATAAAGGAAAAAGGGAAAGCATGTAATTTGGTGAAGGGCAGTGGGATGAGGAAACCTTCAAAGACCAACAGAACAACAAAGAAATAAGTAAAGAGGGAAAAGATTAAGTATAAAGGTAAGCTAGTCAGTAATTTCAGGGAAGATTGCAAGAGTTTCTTCAGATGTACAAAGGGCAAAAGGCAGAAGTGATATATTGGACTGCTGGAGAGCTGGTAATGGGCAACAAAGAAATGGCTGAGGAACTGAATGAGCACTTTGCATCGGTCTTCACAGTGGAAAGCACGACTAAAATACCAAAAATTCAAGAGAGTTGGGGGCCAGAAATGAGTATAGTGACCATCACCAAGGAGAAGGTGAAAAAACTGAAAGGTCTGAAAGTGTCTAAATCACCTGGACCAGATGGGCTACATCCTTGAGTTCTGAAGGCGATAGCTGAAGAGATGGTGGAGCCTTTGGTAGTGATCTTTCTGGTATCATTGGAGTAAGGGAGGTTCCCAGAGGACTGGAAAATTGCTAATGTAACTCCCCTGTTTAAGAAAGGAGTAAGGCAAAAGGTGGGGAATTATAGGCCGATTAGCCTGACCTCAGTTGCTGGTAAGATTTTGGTGTCTATTGTGAAGGATAAGATTTCTGAATACTTGGAAGTGCATGGTAAAATAGGGCAAAGTCAGGATGGTTTCATCAAAAGGAGGTCATGCCAGACAAATCTGTTAGAATCCTTTTGAGATGACGAGCAGGTTAGACCAAGGCGAACCAAGGGATGTTATCTATCTCCTCTCCCAGAAGCCTTTGTTAAGGTGCCACACAGGAGGCTTCTAAGTAAGATGAGGGCCCATGGTGTTAAAGGCAAGGTACTAGCATGGATAGAAGATTGACTGTCTGGGAGAAGGCAGAGACTGGGGATAAGTGGATCGTTCTCAGGATGGAAGCTAGTGACTAATGGTGTTCCACAAGGGTCAGTGTTGGGACCACAAGTTTTCATTTTATGCATTAATGATCTGGATGAAGGAATTGAGGGCTTTCTGGTGAATTTTGCAGATGGTACAAAAATAGATGGAGGGGTAGATAGTATTGAGGAGGCAGGCAGGCTGCAGAAGGATTTGGACAGGTTAGGAGAGTGGGCTAAAAAATGGCACATGAAATGCAATGTGGGAAATATTGGTAGGAAGAATAAAGGCATAGACTATTTTCTAAATCAGAAAATTCAGAAATCTGGAGTAAAAGGGACTTGGGAGTCCTAACCAGGATTCTCTTAAGGTAAACTTGCAGGTTGAGTTGGTAGTTAGGAATGCAAATAAAATGTTGCCATTCATCTCGAAAGGGCTAGAATATAAAAGCAGGGATGTACATCTGATGCTTTGTAAGAGTCCGGTCAGACCACATTCAGAGTATTGTGAGCAAATTTGGGTTCCACACTTCAGGAAGGATGTATTGGCCCTGGAGCGGATTCAGAGGAAGTTCACAAGAATGATCCCAGGAATGAAAGAGTTAACATAAAAGGAACATTTGTGAACCCTGGGACTATACTTAATGGAGTTAAGAAGGATGAGGGGGTATCTGATCGAAACTTTCAGAATGGCCTGGACAGAGTGGACATTGGGAGGTTTTCCGTTGGCAAGACAGACTAGGACCCAAGGGTAGAGCCTTAGAATAAAGGGAAGACCATTTAGAACAAAGATAAGGAGAAACTTCTTAGTCAGAGAGTGGTGAATCTGTGGAATTCATTGCCACAGAGGGCTGGGGAGGCCAGGTCATTGAGCATACTTAACAGAGATA
This sequence comes from Chiloscyllium punctatum, assembly GCF_047496795.1. Classification (NCBI taxonomy): domain Eukaryota; kingdom Metazoa; phylum Chordata; class Chondrichthyes; order Orectolobiformes; family Hemiscylliidae; genus Chiloscyllium; species Chiloscyllium punctatum. The sequence continues at coordinate 75,539,692 of NC_092757.1, read as the reverse complement.
GATAATTTCTTGATTGTCAAGGGAATCAAAGGTTGCGGGGAGAAAGTGGGAAAATTTGAGTTGAAAAATGTATCCGCCATTGTCAAATGATGGAGCAGACTTGATGGGCTGAATGGCCTAATTTCTGCTCTTATCGTCATATGGTCCCACCGCTGAATTAGGCCTGAAGCTATGGACAGCCCAACCCTTTAAGTAGCCATAGCAGGGGTTTCTGGTCTGTTACAATTACAAATTTATGACCATAGAGGTTGGTGAAACATTCTCACACCAAAGATGCCCACCAAAATTTCCTTCTCTATCTGGGCATATCTCTTTTTTGGCAACAGCCAAAGTCTGGGAAGCATACACTATCAGGTGTTCCTCTCCACTGGACCATCAGTGAGCCAACAATACCCTGATGTCGTATAGGGAGGCATCGCATGTCACCATCACATGTCGTTTAGAATTGTAGTTGCCAGCACCTTAGACGGCGAAAGGCTAAAGGCTTCACTTCACTAAAGGCTACAAGACCATTTCCAAGGCTGACCCTTTTCCAATAGCAAATTTAAGGGTCTCAGGATGGAAGGCAGGTTACATGTGAATTATTGCAGAAAATTCATCAATCCAAGGAAAGACCGAAGTTCCAGTACAGACATGGAAACCGGCACACCCTTGCTTGCCCTCACTATATCTGTGCAATGGGTATAACACAGTTTTGTCAATTCTGTAGTCCAAGTAGGTGACTTGGGGTGCTTGGTCTACAGATTTTTTTTCCCTTCTAAGGCCTTGGAGAAATGTTTAAGCGCTGTGTCCAAGTTCTCTAAACGCTCTTTGGTCTTTGCAGTTATTAGCTTGTCATCCAGATAAATGGTCACCTGGGGTAAAACTTGTGAAATGTTCTGTATTGTCCACTGGAAAATGGCACAGGCTGATAACCCATAATTCACTCTTGCATATTGGTACAGACACTTATGGGTATTTATTATAGCATATTTCTGGGAATCCTCATTTAACCTCCATTGCATGTACTCATGGCTCATGTCCAGCTTCATGAAGAACAGATCCCTGACAGTTTTTTGTATAAGCCCTTTATGTGAGGGATTGGATATTTCTCCAGCTGTGAAAAGCTGTTCACTGTTTGTTTGAAATCCCCACAAAGGCGAACTGACCTGTCGGGCTTCACAATCGGTGCAACCAGTGCTGCCCATTTCACTGGGCAGCACTGGACTGCTTTTCAGCCTTCTGCTTTCTGCCTTTACTTTTGCACACAAGGTAACTGGGCGGGACTTGCAAAATTGTGGAATTGCTTCTTGGTTAACATGTAAAGTGCCTTTGGCCCCTTTAATAGTCCCTTGATCTCCCTTAGAAACTTATGATGTTTAGTTAGGACTTTACTCAGGCAGCTATTTCTTAATAGAAAAATGTTGAGCCAATCAAGCTGAATCTTTCTCAATCAATTTTTGCCCATGAGCCAAAGTTGTGCCCTTAATCTGTAGGTTCTCATTCTGGCCGACGTCTTACACAAACTTAAGGGTTCGAGTCTAGGGGGAGTTTTGGTGAAGACTGGTTTGGTAATCACTGACAGAGCTGTACTGGTATCGACATCCATTAGAACTGGGTAACCATTTAAATAGAGGTTTATTTTGATTGGTTCTGATTTTGATGTTGCTAAGCAATCTAACTGTTCCAAACCAGCTATAGGTGGACTTCTCAGGGTGTGTACTGTCCTGGATACCGGCCTGCAAGTTCTCTTACTCGATTCAGGGCTAGTGGGACTCTTGTCTCAAGTCCACAAGCCAGTAGCCAGTACAATGTATCCTTGAGAAAATTCTAACCTTTTGGTCGAGGTTTGCTTTGTTTTGGGGTTTTGTTGTGGGCTGACCTAGGCTCCCTCTGTTCAGAATATGTCCTGAGTGAGTCTATGCAATTGGGTTCAGCCAATGGTGTTCCCCAAACTGTTAGCCTGGCAAGGGTGTCCACTTCCATTGGCATACCCTGTCACTCGTAAGCTGCACTTGTCATATTTTTTTAATGACAGAGCTAGTTGTAGTGCCTGTTTTGAAGTTCAATTGGGCTTCAGCTATTAGGTGTGTTTGCATGGTTACATCTGAAATCCCACATACCAAATGGCGTCTCACCATCTTAAGGGTTAAACCAAAATCACATGCCTCTGCCAGTCGTCATCATCTCATCAAGAATCCCGATGCGGATTCTCTAATCTAAGAATTAGAGGAGGCTTTGGGTCATAATATTCCTTAACTCAATGCATCAACTGTTGAAAGGATTTAGTATCTGGTGCCTCCAGGAAAGTTAGGCCCCTAATAACCAAACACGCTGTGGGTCCACATGCCGTCAGGAGAATTACTTGTTGCTTTTTATCTGCCCCAATATCATTTGCCTAGAAAAATACCCCATTCTTTCCACATGCTTCAACAGCAGGATCAAGTTTCCCAAACAGCGACATTATGTCAGAAATGCTTACCCCAATTCAAAGACAACTGTTATGAGCAAATCTATTCGGAGCATGTATTTCTCTCATTGCCAGTGAAATGACTCTGCAAAGGCCGGTATCCCATCACCAAGTTGCCCTTTCTTTAGATGTGCTGTGGTGATGATGCTTCTCTAACAAGGTTATGCTGAGGTCATAAAAGCAGCGATTCCAAAATGTCTAAGTTTGAGGGCTTTTAGGGCCAATTTTATTATAGCTAATAGATACTGTCTCAGGAAAAAAAAAACTTGGTCAGCATTGTTTTGTGTGTGGGAAATCATACCTCACGAATATGATTGAGTTTTTTTGAAGAAATAACAGAGGATTGTTGAGGGCATTGATTGATGAGGTGGACATGATCTATATGGACTGCAAGTAAGATATTCAACAAGGTTCCAAGTGGTAGGTTGGTTAACAAGGTTAGATCTCATCGAAGACAGTGAATGCTAGCCATTTGGTCCAGAACTGGCTTGAAGGTAGAAGACAGAGGGTGGTGGTGTAAGATTGCTTTTCTGACTTGGAGGCCTGTGACCATTGGTGTGCCACAAGGATTGATGCTGGGTCCACCGTTTTTCATTTTCATAAATGATTTGGATGTGAACGTAGGAAGTATAGTTAGTAAGTTTGCAGATGACACCAAAATTGGAGGTGTAGTAGACAGCGAAGAAAATTACCTCCGAGTATAATGGGGTCTTGATCTGATCGGCCAATGGGCTGAGGAGTTTAATTTAGATAAATGTGAGGTACTGCATTTTGGAAAGGCAAAGCAGAGCAGGACTTACCATTCGTTTAAGGTCCTAGAGAGTGTTGCTGAACAAAGAGACCTTGGGGTGCAGGTTCATAGTTCCTTGCAAGTGGAGTTGCAGGTAGATAGGATATGCTTTCCTTTATCAGTCAGAGCCTTGAGTATAGGAGTTAGGAGGTCATGTTGTGGCTGTACAGGACGTTGGTTAGGCCGCTTTTGGAATATTGTGTATAATTCTGGTCTCCTTCCTATCAGAAGGATGTTGTCAAACTTGAAAGAGTTCAGAAAAGATTTAAAAGGATGTTGCCAGGGTTGGAGGACTTGAACTACAGGGAGAGGCTGAATAGGCTGGGGCTGTTTTCCCTGGAGCGTTGGAGGCTGAGGGGTGACTTTATAAATGTTTATCAAATCATGGGGGGGGCAAGGGTAGGGTAAATAGACGAGGTTTTCTTCCCTGGGGTGAGGTGTCCAGAAGTAGAGGGCATAGGTTTAGGGCGAGAGGGGAAAATTTTAAAAGGGACCTAAAGGGCAACTTTTTCACACACAGGGTAGTGCGTGTATGGAATGAGCTGTCAGAGGAAGGCATCTGGATGGGTATATGAATAGAAAGGGTTTGGAGGAATGTGGGAAAAGTGCTGGCAAATGGGACTAGATTAGGTTAGGATTTCTCATCGACATGGACGAGTTGAACTGAAGGGTCTGTTTCTGTGCTGTACACCTCCTGTGACTGTGACAATGAAAGGGGGTTGACCAATTCTCCCAGCTGAGCTTTTCATTTGGTTTGGTTTTTTATAGGAGTCTGATCACTGAAAGCAGTCAGTTTGGGGCTGCTGGTCCAAGAAACAGCTACATGGAAGAAGGTGTTCAATGCTGAATGGCTGTCACTCTCGCGCGTTCTCGCTCCCGCTAACATGCACGTGCTCTATCACTCTCTCGTAATACCCTGCGTTTGATTTTATTTTTCTTTTGTGCCAAGAAGTATTTTTGGGATTTGTTGCAGGAATTTGGAACAGCATCATTAGTCTGTTGGGTTTTTGGATAACTTAAGTTATTCTATGTTCTGTTCTCTTTTGTTTGTTTTATTTGGTAATCTTGTAAATAAATTCTTTTTTTATTTAAAACTGAGTGATTGGACCATCTGCATCACTCCTGGAATATCCAGTGTACGTCTGCTTGAAACAATTGGCAAAGTTAGAATCCAGGCTACTTTGTTGAAATGTTTTAAGGGGGTCTGGCCTGGTTTATTAAGTGCATAGTACTAGACTCTGACCCAGCTAGCACAGAGCTGACTCCTAGACTGAACAGAGCCCCTGACATTCATGTTTATATCTGTCCACCAGGGCTGTCTGGACCAAGTTAACAGCCCTAAACAGGGAAATCATATTCTTTGAGATCCACCTAGCTGACCTCATTCCAATCACGACAGTGTACTGCTGAGTAACACAAAACATAATTAGTTGAAAGTATGTAAAAGGGCTGGATCCACCTATCTCAAAGCATTGTTATTTAGAGTTATAGGAGAAAGTGAGGACTGCAAATGCTGGAGGTCAGAGCTGAAAATGTGTTGCTGGAAAAGTGTAGCAGGTCAGGCAGCATCCAAGGAGCAGGAGAAGGGCTCCTGAACTTTCTGAAGAAGGGCTCATGCCCGAAACATCGATTCTCCTGCTATTTAGAATTATACCTAATCTGTCAGTAATTAGTTAAGAAAATAAAAATTGAAGCATAATGTTGATGAGTTTCAAATCCATTGCTTAAAAGAAAATTATAGTAGCATTGAATATTCTACCAAAACTATCTCTATCATATCATTTTCCAGTATTAAAGGACAATTATTTGAATAAGTAAAATTTCTGCTTTGTGATTTTAATATGCAAAGAAAGTTGTAGCACTGTCTGGATTACCTCAAAGTAGTAACTTCTACCCTCCACAATAGCAAAATTACACAGATAGGGACTGCTGTTAATCTCTTACTTCATGGTATAGAACTTCAGGTTACAACTGGAGCAGTTTAGATATGACATTTTGTTTGTTTCATCCTGACCCAAAATAAACTGGCTATGGACCTCAAATTGTACAAGTTAATTTTGCTTATATGTCACAGGAACACACAAATCGTGTTACTTGACCTGAGGGAAAAAATATTCAATGTTGTAAACTAATGGTTTTAAATACCATTTAGATAAACAATTGAAAATTGATTCTTCTGATAAACAAGAAAATCAAACTGTCTCTAGTTACTCACTGACCATATTTTTAAACTATATTCTGTGGGAGAAGTGGATTACATCACAGTTATGTTTGATATAAAAATATTCAGAAATTGAATATCTCACCATTTTTCAAGTAAAAGCACAATTGTTGGAAGGTTAAATGATGATGCAAGGATTGACCACCACCTCATTGATATGGTAGAGTATTTACTGAAATGTTAATTAGAGGGCTATTTGATTTTAAACTGCAGGCACATTGTAATAGTGAAAAATGATACACAAAAGGCATCTTCCATATAAGGCAGTACATGTTGTGTAGTGAATTTATCACTGTGGCAACGAACAAACACAAAAGTCTCTTCAGTATGCAGTGTTTGGAGCCTGGCTTTAAAAGTATAGCATTGTAAAACCATTACAAACAACTTAGTAGAGGCAAACTTAGTGTTGCAATCAAGAGATTCAAGCATTCTTACTATTTGATTTGAACTACCAGTATCCGTGGTGCCATTAGAGTTGAAGTGTTTTAACTGTAAGCTTAAGTTTAACTTTATTTTTACCAGTAGTTGAGAATTAACCTCTTAGTTTCTTTTGAAAAATGTATTTGTGTATGGGCTATTTAAAATGATTAACTAACAGAAATATGATTTTAATTACTGAAATTAGTTCTGATGTCTTCATTCCAGCCTTTTTGTTTTGGGTATGCAGAGATGTGGATAACATAGTTAAATGAAACTAAGCCTCCATGAGAATAATACATAAAGTAATCTATACTCGATGCATTTCCAAAGTCCTACCTTTGGAGGAGGCTTGCTGCATGATCTGATTTAAACAAACAATCAAGAATGCTCCAACACGAGATTATACTTTGAAACCAAGTGTTTTACTCATTGAATCCTGACAGTAAATATCTTAACTGGAAATTCCAATCTTTATGGACAATGTACATCACATGAAAAGGATAAATTTGTTTTTTAAAAATGATTACATTTACATTTGAGACTCATAATGTTTCTTTTTCACTTGTAGGCAGTGGAAGAACTTCTGGAGTCATTGGATTTAGAGAAGAGCAGTTACCACATAGGCCTTAGTCGGGTAAATAATATGATTTCAAAAATGTTTGGACAGACAAAATAGATAAGTACTACAGGTATTTGTATTACTATTTTGTCTCACAGGAACAGGGAATTAGTGTGATTTCTTAACTTCTATCTTGCTAAATAAACATAGTCAGAATTTCATTGTTAGCAAAATAAATTGTATTATTGGATGCATGGATTAAAAACTGAAACAAAAACAGAACCTATTAGAGATATGCAATGAGTATATTGCTGTCCAAAGGAAAAATAACAATCTGTGAGATATCCATGTAATATTAACATGCAATTTTCCTGTCTCTTCAGAAGTTGACAGATAGTACTGAATTGATTTACCATAAATGTTTAAAGTCAGTTGGCTAGATTTGGTAATTTCTAAATTAGAGAGTTCAGCTAATAGTTTTGATATTGCTGAGAATCCAATTCTTTGCTTCCAAAAGCAAGTTGTTATAGTTTAAATGACTTTGAAGTTGGTATTATGAGCATTGTTGGTTAATATTGTAGGTTAATCACATGATTTAGAAGAATTTGGCTCATAGTAGCAGCAGATATTAGAGATTCCTTGTTTATGGTTTGTGGAACAAACCGTGTTCCCTGGCTGACATCTGTCTCGGGCTTGCTACAGTGCTATAATGGAGCTCAGAGCAAATTGGAAGAATAACATCTCATCATCTTCTTGGGAACCTTGCAACTTTCAATAATTTTAGGGCCTGAGCGCCGCCTTGCATGTCCTTACCCTAACCATCAGATACTAGGCCTTGTCATCACATGGATTGCCACCACAAACTGCTCATTATCTGCCACAACAGCTATTTATTCTCCCAGGCTGATCTTTACCCATTCTGCCTCACTGGTTCACTCTCTCTCCCTCTGTCTGTCTGGGTCTCTTTGCCCTCTCTCCACCCCCCAATGTCCCTTCTCTAACATATATATCAACTTTTTCCTAGCTAAAATCAGTTCTGCAGATTGGGTCACTAGACCTGAAACTTTAACTCTGCTTTCTGTCCACAGATGCTCCCAGACCTGCTGAGCTTTTTCCTGCAATTTGATTTTGTTTCACATCTATTGAAAGCAGTGTCAAGTAAGTCTAGTCTGGCTTGTTGCACCTGACACTTCACTGCTCAATCGTGCTGACGGTGCTTTCCTTCTCATTGTCCTTGTTTTCTCCTAATTTTGGTGCAAAAGTGAGGTACTTTATATTTAGGCTCAACCTCAGTGAGTGGTTGTGTAATTGAATCAGCAACCATAATTGCAGAGAGTAGCCTTTGCTTCACAGAGCTGTCCTCAAAAATTTGGTCCTTTCCATGAAGCATAAACCTGAAAGTGATCCAGGCTGTAGACATAAAGGCAGCTTCATTTAGCACAGATCTTGAAGATGTGGTGCCAATGATCACTGATGACTTGCATGTTTACTTAGTGGAAGCCTTTTCTATTGTTGAAGTTTGCCATATTATAATACAGCACTCATTGTGTGTTTACTCCCTGCATCTGGGATAATCCAGCTTTATTGATTAAGCCTTCTGTGTTGGCTGCAACACTGATCTTGTCATGGGGAAATGTGATGAATTGGTGTGATCTAGCAAAAATTGCATCAATAACAGTCTTGATACATTTGTTTGTTGAGGATTGAGAGATCCCACACAGCTTTGCAATGGATCCTGGAAGCAGACACTTTCATAACAGCTGTCAGTTTGATGGTCACAGGGATAGGAGGGTAGCTCACTGCTTCAGTTCACAAATCCAGCTCCATTGGATGACCTAGTTGTGTGAGGGTGTCCTGAAATATCCTCAGTCAATGTATCAATGCTCCTCACACATGGAGGAAATGATATTGAGGGCAGTATAGGTGGTCCAAGCTCTTATCTCCGACAGATCCTGAGGGGACCTTCAGGTAGAGGCTGTTCTAACAGCTGCTGAAGATTGTTGCTGGTCTGGGATTGTCTGGTGCATTTGTTCCTCCTTGATTTTTTTCCTGTCATCATTGCACAGTGATGATGACCCCTTGCCATGGCTGAATCCATTGGTCATGTTTCCATTTTAGGGGTGGAGAGTGGAGGAGAAAGTATCAGAAACAGAGCAGGTCCTCTGCTAGTCAAATAATCTGGGAATCCTACCAATTTTGACTAGCTTTGGATCCTTACCTAGCATCCTCTTAAGATCTTGCCTGCCTGAGACTTATGTCATGCTGATCATGTGCTGAAATAAACTGTAACTTGTGTAAAACCTCCCAATGCTCCTTCCTTCATTATTGTTGGCCTGACAGGTGGTTATATTTTTATGGTTACATTTTCTAGATTGTCTAACTTGTCCTGGCTTGCTCAGCCCTTTGGTTGCTACTCTAGCTATGGCATTCAATCATAAGTCCAATAGGAATTAGGAACTGAACAACCACCAATACATAGGAAGCAATTCTAATCTGGGGCAGAAGTCCATCCTAATACCCCAGTTCCAAACTGTCTACCATTACTCTGAATTTTCTATTTGACTTCCACATTTTCTTCCAGTTATTTGACGACTTGTTGGCTTCACCGATACTGCTTCATTTCAGCTTGGTCCTCTCTCCTCATATCGCATTCTAGCAGTTTTGGGATTTGTTTCCCTTCAGGAACCTGGTATTTTAGGATTAGCAGTTAAATTCATCAGATCCCTATGTGATGGCCAGGTGTTAATTATCACCAAATGCCCAATTGTCATTGGGGCCTGACATGGAAGCAGAAACTAGAGTTGATCCCTACTCAGTGGATATTACCGTACTGATTTTGTGGCTTACTAGTGGTCATACAGTATTTCTGTTTTTCACTATCCTACAGTACATTAGAATCCAGCTATGCAAATCTTGTTCCCTATCCCAACAAAATGAGGGCAGACAACATTCTCTGTAGCCAATCACGAGATGCCTTCAGGAGTGAATCTGACTGGGTCATGTGTTTGGATACTGAAACATCCTTTGGTGAACTGTTACCTTCCAATAGCCCTGTATTAAGTATTCTACTACCATATTAGTTAAGTTCCATTGGAATTTTAAAATTTCATCAACAAGCTCATTATTAATGAAGTGCGAATATCAGATGTAAGTACCGACTGGCTTAACACAATTATTCTAGCAATTCATTTGTTTCTTAAATTAGAGGTTACAATTGAATAGGTGTCTCTGGCAGGACTGTTGAGCTCCATGCTTCTTTCATTCAGCTCCAAACCATGAACATATTACCTAAAATGTGAACCTTCAGTCAACATTAATATTGATTTGACAAATGGACAATTTGATTAAAACTTGGTGATGATAAGGGTTAAATTATGATAGATAATACCAATCGTAGATATGGCAACTTTAGGTATAAAGATAATTTACATTGCTATGCTTTGCAGCTTCATTAAACCATAGGAGCAGAAATTAGGTCATTCAGCCCATTGAGTCTGTTCTGCCATTCAATCATGGCTGATAAATTTCTCAATCCCATTCTCCTGCTTTCTCCCCATAACACTTGATCCCCTTGATACTCAAGAACATATAAATACACTCAATGACCTGGCCTCCACAGCTTTCTGCGGCAATGAATTCCATAGATTCACCACTTACTGGCTGAAGAAGTTTCTCCTGATCTCCATTCTAAATGGTCTTCCCTTTACTCTTCAGGCACTGTCATTCTCCATTCTGAACTACCCTGAGCTACTCCTTATTCATGCTGATTGTTAACTGTGACATTTGTGTTCCATTTTTTAAAAAATAACCTATTTTTCTAATCATCCTGTTCAGAGATATTATTACACTCCTCTGTAACAGGTGGGACTTGAACCAGGGCCGATAGAATCCTACCCCTGGACCTATCATTCATCACAAGAACCACTTAAACATTTAGTGGGCCACTCTCCTCCTCATAAGTGGTATCGCCTTTAATTTTGGTGGAAAAGGCCTTGCTGAGATCCCTGATCAACGACATAGTTCCTTCTGCAATTGTGGTTGCCAAGCAGTACTGTAGTTTCCATGGTCCTGTAAAGAGAAAACATAGAGGACCATGGAAACTAACTGGTCAGCACCAGTTAGGACTTACTACTCATTGTGTTTTCATGTGTCCATTATTTCTACTGGTCTTTCCTCCTGTAGTCACATAGACAATTGTCGCTGGTTGTTTGGATTTCAAAGTCCTAATCAGTGAAGTGCTCAGCGTGGTTTGCCAAGTAGGACCTAACCATTCAATAATTTTAATCCAAATTATAAAGTCACAAATTCAAGCACACAGATGTCATAAATGCAAAAATAAATCCATGGTGAGTTTTTTTTTCTATCTCAGACTCCAGAATAGAGGAAAAGAATTGTTTTAGCACTGTTGCAGATTCAGCAACTGTCTTTACTTGGGAGAAGGAGGGTATAGAATTTAGGAAGAATGACTGAGGTTCTTCAGATTGATACAGGGAGTGAGGAATTTTTAAAATGGGTTTAAAAGTGGACAAATCCCAGGCAGCTATGGGAGACAGGGGAGGAAATCACCAGAAGCTTTGACCCTAATTTTGAAAACAATGTAAGTTAGAATGTTTTCCAGTAACTTAAATTCTCATTTTTGTCATAGCTTCTTCTGGTTGCTGCTCACTTTAATTTTAAGCCAACTTAATACAACCTTATTTCACACACGTTCATATTTACCAATTATGAACACAAACCCAAAGAACTGATGCACAATTTTAAAATATATATATATTCAACAGTATTGTGCTACTTCCAATGTAAGTTTACTAACCTTTCCCTAACTCCTAACTTTCTACCACTGATTCAGTTATTGTGTGACATGGTTTCTGGGCTTGTTTCCTTAGTCCTAACTAGCTATTAATTATATCGTCACCTTGTTCCATTGCTGGACATCCCATCACATTGTTTGCTTATTTGGTAGCTCCCGGGATTTCAACCCTTTTTCACAATCTTCACTATCAATTTCCTCTATTTTAGTCAACCAGGAACTTGGGTATCAACTCCTAGAGCCCCCAGATAAAAGTATTTTCTTCGGACAGCTCAGTAGGTTTCCACTCATCACTACCTGAAGTTTCTAACTTGTATTTTTATGACCATATTTAGTCACGACCCCTGCCATATGGGGATTTAGACCTCTGTTGCACAATGGCACTAATCTACCCCTGCTGATTCTGTTCTATTTATCTGACAATGATTCTGGTAAGACCATAAGAAATAGGAACAGGAGTTGACCATTTGGACCCTTGAGCCTGCTTCGCCATTGCTTAGGATCATGGTAGATCCGACATTCGTTGTGTCTTCTTTCCTTTCCCGTAACACTTGATTTCCCCTGCTGATCAAGAATCTGTGAGCCTTAATTATACACAGTTCCCTGTGGCACGGAGTTCCAAAGACACGAGAAAAGAAATTTCCCTTCATCTCAGCCTTAAATTGGGACCACTTTATTCTAAAACTATGCCGTCTGGTCCTTGACCCTCCCACGAGGGGAAGCATCCTGTCAGCATTTCTACAATGAAGCCCCTTAAGAATCCGACCTTAAGCTCTCTTGGCTGTGTTCTATTCCTTGATTCTGACCTGCCTCGCGTGCCATGATTTTGACTGTCTTTGTCACTTCATACCCCAGTATGATTTGATTGCTCTACCTTGAGTCACCAGGCATTGATATCCCCTTAAATTACTAATTCTGAAACTGCGAGGTAGGCCTGTCTTAACTACTTATAGTGAAATAAAAATTCTCACCCCTTCATTGACCACCTTGTTTCCTCTGCCCGGGAGTAGTGTATCTCATCATCAACGCATATAATGGTGTTCATCACCAAAAACTGTCCAGAGTTGAATGTCTGGTTAAAAGTGAGGGAGTTTTATTAGGTATGTTCATGGTAGGAAAATTCCCACTCACGTGGATGGTCTGAGAGGTTCTACATTATAGTGTTGTGAATTCTGCTTGAAATTGGTTAATTGTTAATCTTTTGAATTTCAGAGGGTTCCTTTCTGAGTATGAGCGAAGTTTCTTTTTTCACACAAGCTTCCCAGACTCGTCTCACTAGTTATACACCATGTCCTGATGGTGTCCCACTCGTGGTCTGCTCCCACTTCACACAGATGGAGGTGCTGGCAACTGTTGGCATTTCCCAAGTGTCTGAGTGCTGACACCATCTTTAAAACCCAACTGTGCACTTGATCAAGTGCTAGCAGCTTGCAAGTTCCTGTCAGTTCTCCTAACCCTTTCAGACTGAGGGAAATGTTACCTATTTTGCTGACAAAAACCTGGTAGTCTTGCTGGCCAGGTTGCATGCAGTCGCTGCTCATGAAGTGTGTCTCAAGGTATTGGTGCCTGGTGTTCAACAGGGAGGCCAGAAGAGCAAGTGGTGAACTGGAATCATCAGATTCTGATCTGACTTTCATTTCCGGCATTTTCTTCATCTAGTTTTTATTTTGCACGTGGGAGAGTGGGAAACTTATTATCAGTTGGGTGAAATAACTAAATATGACGTTATAAATAGGCCTTTCACTGCTCACTTTAAAAGAAAAGTATTCTCTTACAATTTGAGGTTGAAAGGTTGGGCTATTTGCTCTCAATATGTGGGATCTGCTTACATTTTAAAAATCAATTCATACCTACCTTGGAGTCATACAGTCATAATGGAAACAGGCACTTTAGCCCACCTTGTCAATACTGACCAGGTGGTGCCTTGAGAAGGTGGTGGTGACCTGGTTTCTTGAACTACCGCAATCTGTTTTCTGTAGGTAGAAGCAGAATGCCATTAGGGAGAGATCGCAGGATTTTGGTGGTAATGGTCCTTGGTTTGAAAGATGCTGTTGGTTTCTTACTGCTATTCTCACAATTCCCCAGACTTCCTTGTCTTTGTCCGCATTATTCAGTTGATGGAACTTTCCTTTGTGTTTGAGTAGAAAATTGATAGTGTTACCAAATTTTATTTGACAAGCTGTTTCTTTAATTACATCATCTCTCCATCTTGCTCTTCTCTGATCTCGATAATTATTCATATGATTCTTTGTGTCAAGTCGGCACATTTTCAGTTACCTAAGTTTTCCGCCAAATATCCCATGATGCAGATATGTCAGCTGCCTCTTATGGTCTGCAAAAACTTTGAAAGAGCATCCTCCTGGCTAAATATGCTAAGAACATTCTTGATAGATTAAGCATTCTATACTTCAAAGTTATCTTCATATTGTTTTAACTCCAGCAGTTGAGTTTTGTTGATACTGTGGTCAGAACACTCCATGAAAACTTCTGTGCTAACTTAAAACTAGAAACTATCAATTCAAATGGTGCATCTGTGAAAAAAAATTGAAATCGTGTTTCTTTTTTAAGAAATCACTCTTAGGGCGGATCAACTGTTTTAGTACTTGTTCTTACAATTACACAATTTCAACAAGCATTTTTAAAACATGTTGCAAAAATGCAGTTGAGCAAGAAAACTATTTTCAACACTATTGTTCACAAAGATGCAAGCATGAAAGCAGCAAATCATATCTCTCTTTTAAACTTGTTACATTCACTGCAAAACTGAATTTTCTTTGTTCTGCAGAATTAAGTATTTAAGCACTAATTGTAGTTTAAGTTCAAACATGTAAAGTAAGCCACAAAACTGCACCATTGTTATGGTGAAGATATCTATGATCTGTAATTTCAGTCATCAAAATTTTCCACCTATCAGTTTTCCTGAATTCATGTATAGGCATATCAATATAAAATTGAATTAACCGGATTTTTAGAAATAAGTATTCTACTTTAGTGACTAGCAGAACTAGAGTTAGTGGAAATCGGGGGAAACCTCCTCTGCTGGTTGGAGTTGTATCTAGCACAAAGATAAATGTTGCAGTTGTTGGATGTCAGTCATCTCAGCTCCAGAACATCTCTGCAGAAGTTCCTCAGGGTAGCATCCTAGGCCCAACCATTATCAGCTGTTTCATCAGCAGCGTTCACTCCATCCATAAGGTCAGAAGTGGGGATGTTTGCTGAGTGTACAACATACATGACAACTCAGTTTCTGAAGCAGTTCATGACCAGATGCAGCAAGACTTGGACAACATCCAGGCTTGTCCTGAAAAGTGGCAAGTAATATTACAACATACAAATGCCAGGCAATGACCATCTCCAATACGAAACCATCTAACCATCACGCCCACATAATCAATGGCCTTACCATCACTGAATTCTCCATTCTCAACAATGTGGTTTTTGTTGACCAAAAACTGAACTGTACTAGCCGTGGCTGCAAGAGCAGGTCAGAGGCTAGGAATCTTGCAGTGAATAACTCACCACCTGACTCTCCAAAGCCTGTCCTTCATCTGCAAATCAGGAGCATGATGGAATATTTCAGATGGATGAGTACAGCTCTAGAAGCTTGATTGGCACTTCATCTACAAGCATCCACAATGATGCTTAGTAGCAGCATTGCATATGATCTACAAGATGCACTGCAGAAATTCACCAAAGTTTGTTAGTACCTTGAAACCATCCCTGCAAGTTCCCCTCCAAGCCACTCCTCATCCTGGCTTGAAAATATATCACTAGTCTTTCACTGTTGCTGGGTCGCACTCTTCTCCACCAAACAATTCCCTGCCAAATAGCATGTGGGTCTACCTACAGCACACAGACTGCAATGGTTCAAGAAGACAGCTCACTGCCATCTTCTCAAGGGCAATTAGGGATGGGTAATTAGTGCTGGCCCAACCACCAATACTTTCATCCCTTGAGTGAATTTTTTGTTTTAAAATAAGTATTATTTATAAAATGTAATCAGTGGCTCAGACATGTTTTTATACATGGAATTGATGTGCATAGTACAAAATAAATCATTTTTGCAGAAATCTACATGACTATTTCTTTTTAACATGGTGTTTACTAAACTTTTGAGCATGGTAAGCATCATTTGAATAAATTTTAGAATTTTCTATACAACCTGTTCAGCAGTGTTAAGACGCACTTCTAGAGAAGGTAGGACTTGAGCAAGGCCTCTTGGCTCAGAGGAGGAAAGCCACAGAGCCACAAGACCACCTTTAAAATATTTTTTAATCAACCTGTTAACAACAGGCATGTTATGATGCAACGCTGAAGCAGGTGGAGCTAGAAACTTTGGGCCTTGAACTCAAGTCTCCTGTCCCAGAAGTAGGGACACGACCACATTTAATCTGGAAATTGCACTTGAAAGACATTGGAGTTGCAAATATGACTTCATTTTGCTATACATAAACATGCTCGTTTAATGTTTACTGAAATTGTTCAAAATTATAGTGTGGTGTTTAGAAAATAACCAAGTTAAATTTTATCAGTTTCTTGAACCATTGAGATTGTGTACCTTATAAGAAGAATGCCTTTAAAGTGAGCATATTTATGAATTGGGAGTAGAAGTAGGTCATTCGGCACTGGAAGCCTTCTCTGTCGTTCACTTAAGTTCTGTTGTGTTGATCTATTTGTGTTCCAGATATTGGGTACTGTGTTAGAGCAGTACTGAATAGAGCAAAACCATGCACATCTACACCCAGAAACAGCTAGTAGTCCTGTTGAAGAGCCCAGTGGTTAATTTAAATATATTTTAAATGCTTTCCCATGCTCTATAGAAACAATCTGAACCATTATAGCACTGGGATTCCCCCAAAATCATTTACTAGCTGGCCTCCTGGTCAAAGTTCTGGTTGATAATCTGGTGGCCTAGAGCTAATTTGCTTATTTTTGACCAATAGCCCTATGCCAGAGAGGCATGGCCATCAAAATGGACAGGGCCTCCCATTGCAGTTGTCAGGTTGTTGAATCACATTCTTTGCTGGCAGGAAGGGGGAAATAGAACCTACCTCAGTATGTCAAGTTTAGTAATATAGTTGCACTTTATATTGCATCCAGACATTTTACAAATTTATTTATAATTTTCAGTTATAGATTTATTTACTTACACTTGCTACACACCATAGACCTCGTTCAAAATGAATACTGTAATAGTCAAAGATATAGGATGTAAAAGGTGACGCAGAATCTTATCAACTTAATTTTGAACAAGTTTTAATTTCATTTGAAGCCATTTAATGTGACAGTTTTGCTACAATAAATTGGGCCATCTAGATGAGCAACATTCAAATGAGTTTAATGCAAATTGTAAAAATTACTGGCAACAATTTTGAAGTGTTTAATTGTAAGGTTATGCATTCTGAACTACATGGATATGACAAAAATTTATGAACAATTACTAGATATTTCAATTTTCAAAATCTACAATTTCTGTCGGTGTCTGGTACATAACAGTCTAAGATGTCCACATTTAATGGGTGTTATCAAGTCTACATAATACATGTTTTACAGACAAATATGAATATAACCTAAATTTTTAATGATTAAACATCTGATACCTAAAAATAGTGATACCTTTGTGATTGATTAACTAAACACAGTCAGCAATTTACCATTGAATCCATTTTGTCAACCATAGATGATAGTCCACTCTTTTTGAGAATAATATTTGTTATGATGCTTAAAATGCAGCACATGACTTGGTGGAAAACATTCAGATCCTTTATAATCTAGTGCAGTTTTTGACCTTTTAAATCCTCATGAAAACAATGGTGCTACTTTACTACCAATCCCACTCACCAAGTTTTAAATTCATAAGTATTTAAGGAGAAAAGATCATCACTGTGTAAAGTCATGGTTCATTTATATGAACCAGACGAGAGCACGTTAATTGGATTTTGTTACAGGAGGTTAATCCTTCTATCCAGGAATTTTAATAGGAGAGGAATTGGTGACAGAATGGTAATGTTCTTCAATTTTTATTGCTATGTACTGTTCTTTTTGAATTTTAATTAGATAGGCTGAAATCTTTTCAAACCAGATAGTTGAAATATTTTGTATCCTGTGGCTTTAATTAGTTTCAAGTTTATTTCACATAAATTGTGTAACTTTAATAGTTGAATGGTTTTGGAGATTACAGTACACACCTTCTGTTGAATAGCTAGAGCTTCAGAATGAGAAAAATAAGAAAGATCAATGGAATAAGTTAATACATTTAATTGAATGAACATATTTTATTTCCTGTTCAGTAATAAATAAGCATTGCAAAACAACCCGCTTTTTCCACAAATCTAATGTGGATAGATTTGTATTGTATTTGTGGTAAATAGAGGTGTTTATACCATTTAGCTTATGATAGCTAAGCGAAACATGTGCAAGACCATTAACTTCGTCTTCAGTTCAGTTCAGAGGAATAAGAAATTCAGTTCAAAAGCAATAGTTCAGTTCTGCTCAGAAATCACCAGAGTTGAGTTCAGAAAGCATGTATACTATAGGCCTCCCAAAGGCTAGAATTCAGATGAGTGAGGGAGGATCTCATGGAGACTTTTAAAATTGTAATTTTTGAGAAGATTTATAGCTCAGGTTGAGGTTCAGGTTGTAAGTTTGCTCACTGAACTGGTAGGTTTGCTCTCAGATGTTTCATCACCATGCTAAGCAACATAGTCAGTGAGCCTCCATTGAAGCGCTGGTGTTCTGTCCTGCTTTCTTTTTGTATGCCTTGGTCTGTTAAGGTGGGTGATATCATTTCCTGGTTCTTTTTCTCAGAGGTTGGTAAAGGGGGTCCAAATCGATATATATATTGATGGAGTTCCAGTCTCAATGTCAGGCCTGAAGGAATTCCTGTGCATGTCTCTGTTTAGCCTGTCCTGGGATGAATGTGTTGTCCCAATCGAAGTGGTGTCCTCCTTAGTCTGTGTGTAAGAATACCAGTGATAGCTGGTCACATCTTTTGGGGGCTAGTTGGTGCTTGTGTATCCTGGTGGCTAGTTTTCTGCCTGTCTGTCCGATGTAATGTTTGTTGCAGTCCTTGCAGAGTATTTTGTATATGACATTTGATTTGCTGGTTGTTGGTTTAGATTCATCAATAGCTGTTTGTGTGTTGGTAGATTTGTGGGCTACCATGATGCCAAGAGGTCAGAGTAGTCTGGTAGTCATCTGAGATGTTTTTGATGTATGGTAGTGTGGCTAGAATCTCTGGGCATGTTGTCTATTTGTCTGGGTTTGTGTTTATGTAATCAGTGGACTGTGTTTATCGGGTGCCTGTTCTTGAATACACGATATAGGTATTTTCCTTCTGCTTATAGTTCCTGGGTGCTCAAGGTATGTTGGGGCCTGTTTAAATGTCCTGATGCAGCTCCATTTCTGTGGTGTGTTGGAATGATTGCTCCTGTAGTTGAGTATCTGGTCTGTGTGTATTGCTTTCTTGTAGACGCTGGTCTGCAGTTCTCCATTGACTGTTCGTTCCACTGTGACATCTAGGAAGGGGAGTTTGTTGTTTTCTTTAGTGAAATTTATGCCAGTAAGGATGTTAATGTTATTGTAGGTTTCCTCTAATTTGTTCCATTTCATCATGACAAAGGTGTCATCCACGTAGCAGACCCAAAGTTTGGGTTGGATCGTGGGGAAAGCTATTCCATTCTAGTCTCTGCATCAGTGCTTCTGCTAAGAGTCCTGATATTGGTGATCCCATGGGTGTCCCATTGATTTTGATTTGATTTGTTTGTAGATCTTTTAAAACATAAAAGCTTTGTCCTAAAGACTCATCTGTTTACATACAAACAGAAAGGCACCCCAATACCCTTTTATCTCTGTACCAAATCAGTTGATTTGGAGCTTGGATTGTTTTATGGCCCCTCTGAAAAAAATCAAGGACAGGGTATCCTTGAGGAAAGGGGCAGCTCTTAGAAAAAGGGATCAGCTTTGTGACATAGGCAGGAAATGGAGAATTATGATTGGGGACGGCTGTGTGAGGGTAAATTCGCATCAGACGTGGGAGTATTTAAAATGGCAATTGATAAGCTTTCAGGAGTGTCACATTCCTGCAAGAATAAAGGATAGGTATGGCAAGTTACATAAATCTTGGATGATCAAGCTATTATGACCTTGGTCAAAAAGAAAAAGGAAGCATGCATAAGGTCTAGGAGGATGAGAATTGACTAAGCCTTAGCAAGAGAGGAACCAGGCAAAGGGTTGACCCACTCCAGGACAAAGGAGGGAATCTATGTGTGAAGCCAGAAGAAGTAGGTGAGATTGTAAACAAATACTTTGGTGGAGGATGATCTCTGGGAAGGATGTGTCAAATTTCTAAGCCATACTGCTGTTAAAAAGAAAGAGGCATTGTGCTTCTTAAAAATGTGTCAAGGTAGGTAAGTCGCAGGGTCCCAATGGAATCTATCCCAGAATATTGAGGGAAGCAAGAAAACCAATTGCTGGAGCATTGACAAACAAGTTTGAATTCTCTTTGGCCACAGTTAAGGTCCCAGAAGACCAGAGAATAGCCAATCTTATTCCATTATTTAAGCAGGGTAGCATGGATAATACAGGAAATTACAAGCTGGTGAGCCTCATATGTTGGTGGTAGGGAAATTATTGGAAAAGATTCTCAAAGATAAGATCTATACCCATTTAGAAGCAAACAAGCTTATTATTGATAGGCAACATGGTTTTTGTGTGGTGGAGGTCATGCCTCACTGACTTTATCGAGGTTTTGAGGAGGTGATGAAGATAATTGAGGGAAAGGTGGTTGATGTCCTCTGTGGACCTCGTTAAGCCTTTGAGAAGGTCCTTCATGGCAGACTGGTACAAAAGGTGAAGTCACATGGTATCTGGGTGAGTTGACAAGATGTATGCAGAACTGGTTTAGTCATAGAAGACCAAGGATAGGTGTGGAAGGCTACTTTTCAGAATGGAGGGTTGTGACTAGTGGTGTCCACAGAGATCAGTGCTGGGACCTCTGTTGTTCATGGTCTGTATAAATGATTTGGAGGAAAACCTGGTAAGTTTGCAGACTTGATTGGTGAATTTGCAGATAGTGAAGAGGATTGTCAAAGGATACAGCAGGATATAGATCCGTTGGAGGCATGGACAGAAAAATGACAGATGGCGTTTAATCCAGACAAATGTGAGGTAATTCATTTTGGAAGGTCAATTACTGGTGCAAATTATACAGTGAATGGCAGAACACTTTTGATATGCAGAAAGATCTGGGTGTGCAGGTCCACAGATCACCTGAAGGTGGCAGCACAGGTAATGTAGTAAAACAGGCCTCTGGCATGCCTGCCTTCATAGGAAAGGGCATTGACATCAGGATAGATAAGTTATGCTGCAGCTTTATAGAACTTTAGTTAAGCCACACTTGGAATATTGCATGCAGTTCTGGTCACCAGGCTGTGAGTGCTTTTGAGAGGGCACAGAAAAGTGTGGTATAGGGAATTTTAGCTATGAAGAAAGATTGAACAGACTGGGTTTGTTTTCGCTGGAATGCAGGAGGTTGAAGGGCAACTTGATAGAAGTTTACAAGATTGTGAATGGAATAGAGAGAGTGGGAAATATGAGGCCTTTTCTCCAGGGTGGAGGGGTCATGTACTAGGGGACACAAGTCCAAGGTGCCAGGGTGAGGATGGGAGGGTTGGGGGTAGTTCAGTGTGTAGTTTAAAACACATATGTGAGGCACATTTTTCACACAAAGGGTGGTGAGTACCTGGCATGCATTGCCACAAAAATGGTGGAAGCAGACACAATAGCAGCATTCATGAAGTACTTGGACAAATACATGAATAGGAAGGGAACAGTAGGATACTGATCCTGTAAGTGAAGACAGTTTTGGTATGGAAGGGCAAAATGTGTCACCGCAGGCATGGAGGGTTGAAGGGCCTGTTCCTGTGCTGTACTGTTTATTCCTTGTTTGTAATGAAAGTTGTATAAAATATTAACATTTTTGGAATGTGGATTATTTTAAAAAGAGATGCAGATGAAAGTGAGTTACTGCTCTGAAGGTTTTTTAAATAAAACAAAATCAGCAAGTCATTCTGGAGCAGTGACCTAAATCTAAAAGTGCTCACAAGCCATGTGAGTGTAGATACCTGTAGTGGTAAATAAAGAGATGTTTATACTGTTGAGTTTATGTTACATAAGCTAAATACGTGCAAGGCCATTAGCTTTGTTTTCAGTTCATAAGAATCAGGAATTGCGTTCAAAAAGCAATTTTTCAGTTCAGCTTAGAAGTCATCCTGATGAAGGGCTTTTGCCTGATACATCAATTTTCCTGCTCCTTGGATGCTGCCTGACCTGGTGTGCTTTTCCAGCACCATACTCTCAACTCTAATCTCCAGCATCTGCAGTCCTTACTTTTACTTAGAAATCATCAGAGTTGAGTTCAGAAGCCAGTTTTAGTTTCTCTTCAGCAGGAGTTCAGGGAAAGCCAGTCACCTTGATAGAAGATTTCAGTTTGTGAAAGTTCAAAATGAAATTTGGTGGAAATCTGCAAGTTAATAGAACTGAGAAAGTATAGGCTTGCAGATTTATTCATGTTTGGAAAAGTTAATGTCAGCAGATCCATGGTTTGGGACTGCCTAGTCATTTAGAACATCCTTTCTGCATTTACCCTTTCTAGTCCTGTTAGAATTTTATAGGTTTCTCCATGATCCCCTCTCATTCTTACATCGCCCTAACTTATCAGTCTCTTTTCATAAGCCAATCCTGCCATCCCAAAAATCAGTCTGGTAAACAGTTATTTCATACCTCCACATGCAGATCATCTTTCCTCTGATGAGGAGACCAAATTGTGCACAATACTCCAGGTGTGGTCTCACCAAGGCCCTGCACAATTGCTGCAAGTCATCCCTATTCCTGTACTCTCATCCTCTCAGGTGTCCTCTCACATTTGCTGCATTCACCACCTGCTGCACCTGCATGACTACTTTTAGCGACTGGTGAACAAGAACATTCGGGTGTGTTTGTCCCTCTCCCTTTCCCAATCTGTGCCATTCAGATAATAATCTGCCTTCCTGTTTTTGCTACCAAAATGGATAACTTCTTCATTCATCTGCATTATACATCATCTGCCATGCATTTTCCTACTCACTTGATTTATCCAAATCATACTGAACCATCTCTGCAGCACCGTCCCACTCAGCTCTGTTCACTTCAATGACTAATCACTACTGTAACTAAAAAAAAGTAATCTGTCAAACAAGGTTTCAGTCTTGGATATGACTTGTGCAAAAGCTGGTAACATAACAGCGTTATAAGTTTAGAAAACAAGTTACTCCCATGGGAACACAACCACAAGAGAAGGTTATTCACCCTTCCAAGGCTGGTTTGCTATCCCAATAGGTGGCTAATCTGTGTTTCAACTCAGTTTATCTGCATTTGCTCCATAGAAAAATATAATAAATAAAAGCAGTAGAACTTTGAAATTGCTGCGTCATTTCAATATGATCATGACTGATACCCCAAGTAAAGACTGTATCTTCTTTAGTTTTGATTGTGAAGTGGGAAAAGAACCCTTTATGTAAAAAAGGGATTGCTGCACACCTTAAAAGCTAGTAAAGCTAGTCAGATGAAAGTTTTTGGAGAAGGAATGTCGAGAAGTAGCATTCCAATTGGTACATGGATCATCTCACCAAACATTACAAACAAGGACCACTGAATTGCCTTCCTAGTCTTTCCCTCGGTCCAAAGTACCCAGGTTTGATTTTCCCTAGTCTGCTTCTGTATAGAGGGGAGTTTATAAGAGGGTTGGAATTTTAATTAGTGGAGTTTTATATATCAACAGTTCATAATTGCTTATCTGTAGTGAGAATCTAGTTGTAATAAGTAATAATTCTTAAATACAGAAACCTGGTTCATGCTTTCTGTCAACCTGGGTCTGATAGGCACCTGGGTCTGATTCCCCCCCCCCACAAATTGGGGGATGTTGTATATCTTTTAAAGTCGTTTAAACTTTTGTGACAATTCTGGGTGTAGCACCCTCAATTCCACTTTACTATTGCTTCCCAAACCACTTGAGTTTCTTGAAGTTCAAAACCTTTTTATCTTCAAACTTAAACATAGTAATTGATGCGCATCTATAGCCTGTTGCGTAAGGAAATTTCTCCTAATCTCATTTCTAAATTATTAATGTCATGTTGAAATGGATGTCATTATATCTGGAGTTGATCAGTTAAGTAGTCCTAACTGATCTTTTCACAAATTTAATTTCAAGAAATTTACTATAAACTGCTTACATTGAATTGACTTGAGTGAGTGGTCAATGAATGTGTACATTTTTAAATATGAGTTAAGCTTTCATCTGATGGCTTCAAACAGGGAATAAGAATTAACGTGTTTTTAAAATTCAGTTTTAGAAGATGCAAATAAGTAAGTTGATCATTAAGCAGATTGATATTTAACACTTATTCCAGGATAGGTATTTTTCTGATCAACCTTTTCAGAGATGTTACTACACACCTCTGAAGCAGGTGGAACTTAAAGTCCAGTGTCCTTGCTCCAAAGATAGGAACTTAGCACAGTTTCCTGGGAGTCCTATTTTTACAAGAAACATTAGTTTCATAATCAATGAAAATCAAATAAAAGACTCGTGGCTGGGTTTTGTCCAATAGAGCGCAAAGTAATTTTTCTCGAGCTGTTGTGTCATTCATTGAATTATATGGTAAATATAATTGTTTCTGACATGAATACAATTTAAGTGAGTTTCAGTATGTTAAATTGCCTTGTAATGAACTAAACACCTTTTAAGTATTTCATTTGATTTTTTTTTTACTCAAACAATTTTACATTTTAGCTTCCATGATATAGTATTTAAGTGATGTCACTGGCAATTTGAAAGTATTGGAAACCAGGTTTCGTTTGAATGTTAGAATTACAGAAAGCTAGAATTGGAATGGAAACTCTTGTTGGCTTTAAAAAGTTAATTGTGTTTTGCACTAACTAAATTGATATCCAAGCTTGTAACTCTGGCTCTCTAGTTAGTTAAAGAAGACAAATCTTTGAGTGTGTTTCAGATGCAATTCGATGTAATTGTTTTACATTTTGTTTGCCTCAGGTGTTTTTCAGAGCAGGAGCTCTGATTAAGTTGGAAGAACAAAGGGATGAACAGACTAGAAGAAATATCACACTCTTCCAGGCAGCTTGCAGAGGATACCTTGCAAGACAATATTTCAAGAAGAGAAAGGTATGATGTTTGTCAAAGCTTCATAAAACTAATGAAGAATTCATTCTAAACATGCTTTATGTATTTGTCATTTTTCACTTTAAACTATACAATTGTACAGCAAGGTGGAGGCTATTTGGTCCATCAAGTCTGAGCAGGCTTTTCTGAAGTAACTGTAATCCTTCGTCCATGGGGCCTTCCTCGTAAATCTCTCATACACTTGCCAAAGCTTCACATCTTTCCTATAAAGTGTGGTACCTAGAATTGGATACAATTGTGAGTGAAAAAGTGTTTTACAGAGCTTCAGTATAACCTCCTGGCTGTTGTACTCCGTGCTTCTATTTATAAACCCCAGAACCACTTTTAGTTTAGTAATTGTTTTGTTATCTGGCCTAGCTACGTTTAAAGGTTTGTGAACAGCATCACAATGTCATTGTTCGTCCACTCTAATACTTTGTCAAGGTTGTGGAGGTCCTGAGAGAGCGCCAAGGAAATTTCCCACAATTTATTTTATATTTATTCACTGGACATGGGCATTACTGGCTAGGCCAGCATTTATTGTCCAATTTTTAATTACCAGAAGTTAGTTAAGAATCAACCACATTGCTATCGGTATGGTGTCACATGTTGGCCAGACCACGTAAGCATGACAATTTCTTGCCTGAAGGACATTAGTAAACCAGCTGGGTTTTTCTGACGATTGGTAATGGTTTCATGATTCATTAGACTTTTAATTCCAGATTTTTATTCAATTTAAGTTCCCTCATCTGCCATGGCAAGATATGAACCAAGGTCCCCAAAGTATTATCTGATTCTTTGAATTAATAGTGAGCATTAATACCACTAGGCTATTGCCTCCCCAAATTATTCCAGGTGAAGAGGGTGTTTTGTGACAGGATTAGTTTGGAGAAACTAGAATTGTTCTTTTTGGAGGAAAAGTGTTTGAGTGAAGATCTAATCGAAGTGTACAAAATTATGTCCGATTTGGATGAGACCATCAAAGGAAAGCTGTTCCTGATAGCTGATGGAATACAGATGTGTGACACATAAACATTTGAACAAGCAGTGCAGGGAGTGAGGAACAAGTGTTTTTTTTAACGAAGTGAGCAGTAATGATCTAGAATGAATGTGTTGATAACAGAAATGGATAGAAACTTGAGGAAAATGAACCTCCAGAACTACAGGTACAAGCAAAGGTAATGAATTGGCTGGATTGGACATCAGAAAGTTGGCATGGACTTAGCTGGCTGGCCTTCTTGTCTTCTGGTGACTCTATGATTCTGTTATTTAGCTTGTTTTGTATTTCCTCATTCTTCCCACCAAAATGTATCACCTCATATTTTGTATGTTGAGTTTAATCTGTCACATGTAGATGCAACATTAGAACTTTATAGTAGCAGTCATGAATAATACCTCAGCATAGCTTAAATATGGAATTCCAGCTTGGTAAATGGTATTTTGCATGGCATGGTACACTAGAATAAATCCAATTTGTATTGTAATTACAGAAAGGTTTTGACTTCCCTTTTCGGAGAAGTTTATCTTAGAAGTATTTTAGTTAAATTGATCTTGGCTTTAAGATGATATGACCAACCAGTTTGATTAAAGCTAATCAATTAACTTTTTAGGTTCAAGAACTAGCTATTCGTTGTGTCCAGAAAAACATTAAAAAGAACAAAGGGGTCAAGAACTGGCCGTGGTGGAAACTATTCACTACTGTCCGGCCACTAATTGAGGTTCAGTTAACAGAAGAGCAATTACGGGGCAAAGATGTAAGTACTTTGGACTCTAATTTAACCTAACATATTAGTTTATACAGCCTTAGATAAATGCTGTTTTTCTTTTCGGGTTTTACGTTTGTAGTTACATTTTTATCACCGCTTGAATTTGTTGTTTTATGTGTAACGTAAGATCTGGATATGCAAAAGGCCCAAACATCATGAAGCAGGGATTGCTTATTCCACTGGCATCAGGAAATTATGAATCATGAAAGGAAATTAAGAATAAATTGAGACACTGTTTATACGGGGAATGACCGGTTGAATGATATTAGGCTGAGGAATTCCTTTGTCTTTCTCCTCTTTCTTCCTTTGAGGTCATGGGGAATCATTAATTCATCTCCTCATGGAGATGTTGACGGAGTTCCCTTGGTAACAGACAATAGCTGAAATCTACATGTGACATGGTTTCAAGTCTTTGAAGTTAATATTAAAATCTTATATTGTATTGACATTATTTTCTCAACAGTCCATTTAAAATAAACTGTGTGGGAAATGTTGTACTCATTCAATGTATTTGTTAGAATTAATGTCTATCTATGAAAATATAACAATATTTTAGCTATGATTTGAAATTTCATTAAAAGTTTCATTTATTGGGAATTATAATTAATGGCCTAGATTTCTGCCTAAATTTGCACCTCTGATGCACCACCTGATGCTGTGCAAGTCCCTATATAAAGACATTTGCCATATTTATGCAGGAAATTTAAACTTGCAGTTGATAATTTTGCCCTGACCAGATTGCTCCATGATTGGCCAATATCATGCCTTCTTGAGTTGTTTGTTCAAGACTTACCCTGTTTTGTTAAAAATATTTACTTAAAACTTTTCAGAGAAGGCCAAAAATCCCCTCGGGAGCATAGCTGTAAGTAACTAAGCCAGAATGTCAAAGCATAGCAGTATGCTGAACCATGCCACTACTTGTGTTGAAGATATGTGATCCTTAGCAAAGTTGAGATTTCATGTTAATATAATAAAATAACAAATCATTATTGGTCCACCATTTATGTTGGCCTTGAAGAAAGCTGCACTGCAAGATTTGGCAATCTCAGTGGCGCAAATCTTGTCTCTCTTGAGATACAATTGTTTGTACTATTTCTCAATGAGAATTCCGAGCATTGGGCTATTTTCAGCATATGCAAACACGAGGAATAATGTCATCAAGTTGTTTAAAAGTTCAATTGATTTAAAGATTTTCCATGAGCTACAAACCATGAAATAATAAAATATTAATCAATCCAATGTTTTTAAATCCTTGAAGAGTGAAATAATGATTGGAAAATATGCACAGAATCAAGATAGAAACTGAAACATCATGAATAAACATTTGAAAATAAAAATGTAATTAAATATAGTTTAGAAAGTTTAATCATTATACACAATAGAAAAAATTATCAGTGCTACGTTGTGAGTGTCACATCTGTTATATAGCACTACTTATTACTCACATTGCTGTTAACAATACAGTAACACCTTGTTGAGAAAAGTTTAATTTTTAAGGGATTTCTGATAGTGCTATTGGGGTAGAAAGGGTGAGGTTCTTATCAAATTCTGTGGAATAGAATGTTTCCGGACAGAACACTGTTGGTATGGCAAGAAGGATAAGAAAACCATAGTGGGATTGATGGGAAGGAGATTTGTGCCATTTAAGAAGATTTGTGATGTTAAGAACAAAAAGTTCTGTTTTTCCATCCAAGTGTTGAATGATTCCCACTAGTAAGTGACAAGAGACTTTTTTACATTAATTAACATCTTGATTATTCTAACATTTCACCTTACTGATAAGCAGTTTCCCATTTTCCCATGTGCTATGTAGAACCTAGACACTGAACATTACTGACATGAATTGCTAACAATTGCCCATTCCTCAACATGACTGCCATCACCAGAACCTCCAGATCCCTGTCAGCAAAGTGACGTGCCAGTTTCCTTCTGTTTGACATGTCCAGGTCACTTAGCAGGAACTGTGTGGTCACTAACAATTGACTGGGCACATGGCTAGGCTATAAAGATGGTGTCAGCAATCAGAATCATGTGTGGTCCCATTGTTGGCCAGTGCTTCTGCCTGTGGCAACTGGGAGAAAGTGACAAGTGGGATGTCAGAGGGGTTTGTTACACTGTAATGAGGGCAATTTAGGAGGGTAGCATGAGAAAACTAAGGCTTATGGGGGGAAGCTCTTCATGAAACTTCCAAAATTGACACCTAGCCAATGTCTGGTATACTTCAGCTCAAGGTTTCTTCAGTTGTTTTGGTCGGGTGTGAGGCTCAGGATAGTGACTATGGCGAAGCCATGGCAAACTCGCAAATTTTAAGGCTTTCATCTTATTCTGCATCCTTAAGTTGCAGTCAAACTCGGTGGAGTAATAATGACAAATATAATGGTTTGCAGTCAAAATCTCACAACATATAAACCTGTGAAAGTAAACTGATTTATGTCAATGTAGATTTCAATGTTATAACTATATTTTTGTGTAGAAGGAATGTTATCAAGCTATCATCTTTAAAAAGTGACTGACGCAGGTTTTATTTGAGCATTATCAATGTTTTCATGGTTTACCTTAAATTTTCATGTCTGAAAGTGTTTCTGTAATACAAATGACTTTGTAAGAAATACTATCCATTAAGTTTTGAGAAGATGAGAAATGTAAAACATTTAAATATACTGTAGTTTCAACCCAGTAAAACAACTTATTCTCAGTGTAGTAAAATAAAATCTATTAAACTGATCCTAAACTATTAAAAGTTGGGGTTAAAGTTGCATTTCATTTTGTCAGTCATTGCATAAGCGATAACTGGAAAGTATGTTTCACTGTATTAGGAGGAAATTCAGCAGCTACGAAGCAAAATAGAACGAGTTGAAAAGGAGCGTAATGAGCTACGGCTAACCAGTGATCGCTTAGAAAGCAGGGTAAGGTAATAGTTGTGAACTTTCTGTATATTTGGTATTTCAGCCTGTGCAACAATTAATATTCTGGAATTGACAGCATACTTCGTTTGATTCAGAGCAGTAAATAATATATGGAATTAAAATGTTCAGACTTCCTTATGGTTTTGTTTCCAATTGAAAGCCATAATTACACTTTAAAATAAATGAGAGAGAACAGTGTAATAAATATTCACAAGTGATAATTGACATAAAATTAATCAAAATAGAATTTAAAATTAATAACTCTAATCTACTTTGTATTTTCATCCTTGATAGTAAGGCTGGATGTTGTTCTAATTCAGTAATAATTTTAAGTCCAGTTAAAAACCAAAATGAAAATGACTTGAATTCACCACGTGATCACACAGTTGCAATATGTAAATGGTTAAAATGTAATTTTATGCATTCTGCAGCTTTAGTGAATAACTACAAATCCTAAAAGGCTAGTAACTATTTGAAATATAATGTTTAACTTGCTTTGGGGTGATATCTGTAACATATGAGCAGAGAGGAATGCACCCCTTGAGAGCTCATTGGCTTCGCAACTTCTCTAATATAGTTGAGGGCTCAGAAGTTTGAGGTCAGCCTTCCCACTCCTAGGTCAGTTGAAGCTCCTAAGTGACTGATGTCAGCAGCAAAGGACGTTTATGCCAATGGGCCATCAGGTATACCCTGGCAATTTTCCCCCAGGTTGAGTGGGAATCTCCTAATTGACTATTGTGTCCTGTGCCCTCCCTGAGCAAGAACAATGTACCCACCCTAACTGGTGCCTGTCTAAATAAGTCCATTAAGTCCCCCTATTTGCCTCTCCTGTGCATATCCAGCAGAGCTTATTATCTGGGTCTCTTGAGGTCCCAACAGTGGCCATCATTCCTCCATGGGCTTGGGAACCCCAGGGATGGACAACGGTATCCTTGATTTGCCACTTAGTTTTGTAGAGGTTTCCAGCATTTGTTAGAAAAGCCATTGGATTTTCCAGTGGCTTTCTTCTCTGGATGAGACGACTGCTACAGCTACTAAATTCAGACCAATGAGTCATAGTCATTTTAAAAAAAAAGGTCGGCATCTGTTCCTGGGCTATACATTGAAGTTAATGCACATCAGTTCAAATCTAAGATCATTTTTCTAAATTTGAGCATTTTAAACAATAGTTCACAGGTACTGCATCTGTAGATTAATATCCATAAACTGTTTTGTTTCAATAACAGCTAGGAGACCTGACATCAGAATTAACAGATGAGAGAAACACTGGTGAATCAGCAACTCAACTTCTCGAGACAGAAACTGCAGAAAGGCTTCGATTAGAGAAAGAAATGAAGGAGTTACAGGTGGGTTCACTTCCTATAATATTGAAACTTTGCCAGGCATTACAGTACTATATTTTTGATTTGTAAAGGAAATTCTAGGACTTTTACCTCTTTTTTTTATATCAAAAAGATCATTCATAAGATGAGGGTGTTACTGTCTAGGACAGCATTTATTGCCCATCTCTAATTATCCAAAGGGCAGTAAAGAATAACCACGTTGCTGTGGGTCTGGAGTCACATGTTGGCCAGGCCAGGTAAGGATGGCAGCTTCCATCCCGAAAGACATTAGTGAACCAGTTGGATTTTTCCTGACAATCAACAATGGATTCATGGTTATCATTGGACTCTTTAATTCAAGATATTTATTGAATTCAAATTCCACCATCTGCCATGGTGAGATTCAAACCCAGGCCTCCAGAATATTACCTGGATCTCTTGATTAACAGACCAATGATAATACCACTAGGCCTTTGCTGCCTCATGCAACTTGAGGCACAGCTGCCAATATTGATGGAGATAGCACCCAAGATATGCAAGGGAGCTGAATTAGAGGAACATCGAAATCTTGGAGGGCTGAAGAATATTATAGAGCTGAGATGGGAATATTTGCTAATCGAGGCAGTATTGCTAAATGTAAGCTTAGATGTTGATGAATCTGGTTAGGCTCAAAAAGCACAAAAACACACCATTTGGTCAAAGCATTTCAAGCTTGCATTTATGGTCCTCTGAAGCTTCAAGCCTTTTCCTTCACCTATTTAAACAGTATGACCAATGACCCAAGTAGTTAATTCCCTTCTCTCTCGTATGAAGTTATGGAAAGGTTCGAAGCCAGGATAATATTTTTTAAAATATTGGACCAAGGGTACATTGGAAGGGTCAGAAGAGAATATCCATAACATTGCCTGGGCTGGAGCGATCTAGCAATGAAGAGTGACAAGATAGGCTGGACTTGTTTTCCTTAGGGCAGAGGTGGCTGAAAGGGGATCTGATTGAAGTGTACAAAGTTCTGAAAGACGTAGGCAGGATTGCAAGGGAGAAACTTCTCCCCTCAGTAAAAGGGTTGATAACTGGGTCAATACCATTGTGTGGTCAGGAGCTGGAGGTTTACACAGGATTTGAAGAAAACTGACTAACCAAACAGTTCTGAAGAAGGGTCACTGACCTGAAACATTACCTCTGTTCCTTCACAGATGTTGTCAGACTTGCTGAGTTTTTTTCCAGCAATTTCTGTTTTGCTTCTGATTTCCAGCATTCACAGTTCTTTGTGTTTTTTTCTGGAGTGAATAGTACCTTGAAAAGGATTTTAGCAGCAGATGATCTCAGGTATGGGAATGAGCAAAGATTAAAATAGGCACACCTGGTGGTGGATAGTAATGTGATCATAAGCTAACTTCAAGGTTAAATACAATGTCTGTTAGGATAAAGATAGCTTCATTGTTTCCAGGACATACTTGCCGTCATCGAATTTTTTTTATATTCATATGGGCATCTCTGGCTAGGCCAGCGTTTATGGTCCTTCTTAATTACCCAGAGGGCAGTTAAGTGTCGACAACATTGCATCACGTGTAGGCCAGACCACGTAAGAATGACAGATGGGTTTGTCCTACAATCGATAATGGCTTCATGGTCATCATTAGACCCTTAACTCCAGATTCTGTATTGAATTCAAATTCCACTATCTGTCTTGGTGGGATTTGAACCCTGATCCTCAGAACATTGGCTGAATTTCTGGTTTAATAGTCTAGCGATAATGACATGAATCAATTGCCTTCTAATATGTTAATATACAAGTTTGTGAAGCAATACCAGTAATTTTAAAAAATTAAAATTTTGAGAATTATTAAGTATTATTGTAAGCATCTTGTGTTTCAGGCCAAATATGACGGAATGAAGAAGCAAATGGAGTCAATGGAAATGGAAGTTATGGAAGCTCGGCTTATCAAAGCAGCAGAATTAAATGGAGATCTGGATGATGATGAGTCTGGTTAGTTACACTGTTTTGATACGTAACCTATTTTTGTGCTGTATATGTTTATCCCAGCTATTCCATTGCAGGCAGTTATGCTTATCTCAAACTACCTCTTATTTTCTTTACTATTTTCTATTTGGATATGAGTGTTGATGGTCAAGCCTACATTTAATTTCCTTCTATAATTCCCTTGAACTGTTGCAGTCTTAGCATATGCGTACACACCAATGCTGTTCAGAATGAGTTTCAGGGTTTTGACCAGGTGACAGTGAAGGAATGGTAATATAGTTACAAGTCAGGATGCTGTGTGGGTTAGAAGGAACTTGCTTATGGTGGTGTCCTATGCATCAGCTGCCCTTCTAGGTGATAAGAGATCACAAGTTTTGAAGATGCTGTCAAAGGAGCATTGAGTTGTGGAATACGTTGTGTTGATATTACATATTCCTTCCACCATATGTCATGGAGATGGGAGTGCAGATTGTAAATGGTGGTGGGCTGCTGCTCGAAAGGAATGCTTTGTCCTAGATGACGTTATGACATTGAAATTCTTGAGTGTTGTTGCAGCTGCATTTATCTAGACAAGTGGAAAGTATTCCTTTGCACTCCTGATTTGTGCTTTGTAGAAAGGCAATGGGGAGACAGGAGATGAGTTGCTGACAGCAGAATTCCTTTCTTCTGTCTGCTTTTGTAGCCACAGTATTTGTATGGCAGGCCCTGATCAATTTCTGGTCAGTGGTAACCTTGGGAATAATGTTAGTGGGTGATTAGCAATAGTAATGACATTGGATATCAACAGGAGATGGTTAGATTCTCTCTGGTTTGGGTTAGTCACTGCCCACCACTTACATGGCATGAAGGTGAATAGCCACTTATCAGCTCAAATTGGGAAGTTGTCTCAATCTTGTACCAAACTGAGACCAGCTGCATCAATATCTGTGGAGTCACAAATAGCACAACCATCTACCAAGATCCCCAGTTCTGACTGTATGATGAGGGAAGGTTATTGATGAAGCAGCTGAAAACGATTGGGTTTTGGGCACTATCCAGATGTACAGGGATTGAGATGATTGACCTCCAGCAATCCTAACATCATCCTTTGTGCGAGCGAGAAATCCAACCAGCAGACGGTTTACTCCCTTATTCCCAATGACTCCAGGTTTGCTTGGGATCCTTGAAGTCTTTCTTAGCGAATCTTTGATATCAAGGCCAGTATCTCTTGCCTCATGTCCCTATCGTGGTGCCTCAAATTGATTTGACTTTGTGTCAGCATTGTTTCATTGCAGTCAAGAAGCAAGATTTGCTCTATTTTGGATTTATCAATCATTTCCACTGCAGATGCTCAAGAAGCAGAGTAAATGCTACTTTCAGGTATTTCTATCTCAGAGTAATAGTCTTTTACTTGCGTTATCTCTGAGCTTTAAACAGTTTGGAATATTCATCAAAGTTGAGTTTCAGTCCTAGGCCCTCCAGTTCAGAGCTATAGTTTTCTTCTGCCTTGAATTGATCTTTTCATTTTAAAGGTGTTTCTTGATTTGCAAAGTGCTTCTGTTTTGAATTATTTCTTCTGCTTCTTTCATTGTTTAAAAATAAATGTAAATTTAATTGATACAAAAATTCAGCTTATAGTTGATTACTTTACTTTCCATAGGTGGAGAATGGAGACTGAAGTACGAGCGTGCAATAAGAGAGATAGATTTCACCAAAAAGCGAATGCATCAAGAATTTGATGATAAGCTAGAGGTTGAATTACAGAACAAAAGGCAACTGGAGAGAAAAGTGAGAAGACAATGCTTTTAACATTTTTTTTTGCAGTATTATATAGTTAAAGATTTGAATTGATGTGACACTATGCCTTAGACACTGCTGCTCAGTATCGTGCACAGGAGGAACAAAAGCTTCAGTTCACCACTTTTTTTCTCCAGTGCTACTGCTAGGTAAACTTCCCACAGGATGCTGGTTTTTAAATAATGTTCATTCATATATCTTTCATCCAAATTTTAATTTGTTAATATTTAAATAGCGATGTTTCAAGAATTCTATTTGCAGTGAGGGACTGTAAATCATTGATTATAATGTGTTATATTTTTGAATGTTCTTTTCAAATTTTTTTGTTGAGAAGATGACCCCTATTTTGCTGAATAAATGGCTGTAGAGTAAGCATAGGATTCCCATGCCATTAAAAGCATAAATAACACATGGGAATATTTAATTGTCTAAACTCCTATTAACCACCTTCCTAATTCAAAACTTTGTGTAAACCTGGTTTCAACTTAGGATATCACTTCACTATGCAGTTTTTGTTATTTTACCTTAATATAAAATATAGATTCTTAATGTTTATTTAATTGTCTATCATAATTAATAAATTGAATTTCAAATCTAAATTTTGTTCATCCTCAAAACACTTCCTTTTTCACAGAGACATAGTCTTCTCCATCTCTAGCTTAAATTCACTTCCACTGAAACTATTATCCACTGTTTAGTCCCATTCTGGGACCTCTCCAGCCCACCCTTTTGGCTTAATACTAGAGCAGTGAGGATACATCTTAACTATCTTTATAAGCCTTGTTGATGTTCAGAGATAATGGGTCAAGTGTAGTCTTGGCTATGTAAATGTCAACTAGAATACAGAAAAGAGGGCATGATATAGTGGACGATCAGCTAGATGAGCAAGCATTAATAGCCAAGACATCAGACTTGCTCGTGTACCTGCAGGTTGCAGATTTGCAAGCCGACAATGAAGAAATGCAACGCAGTGTTCAGCAGTTGAAGAAGAAGTCTCAGCGACTAACAGCAGAATTGCAAGACACCAAGCTGCATCTTGAAGGACAACAAGGGCGTAATCATGAATTGGAGAAGAAACAGAGAAAGTGAGTCAATTCCTATGATATAAAAATGGGAGAATATCATCATATTTTTAAAACTGACTTGTGAATGTGTATAGACAGCGTAATAATCTTGTTTGAATTTCAGTTTATTCCTATCGATTTAGAGATATTAAGGTTATATAAAACATTGGATTTTTGCTGATGTTCTTAAAATGAAAAATAAATCATTCACTTGCCGTATATGTTTTGCTAAACTTCTCCCGATTATATTTTCTGCTTTCTGTATCCATGTCTTTGATGGGTATAAACACAGACATCTGCAGTACAGTCCTCTACAAAATTCCTCTCTCCTAACTCAAAGGCAAAATTCAAGAGGTCCCAAATCATGTATTTATTTCTAGAATAAATTTTGTTACCTTTCTTCTGCCACAATTGCATTGGTCAGGAGTTGCGACTCCTTGCTGCAGTTGGTGCCGTTTGAAACAGATGAAAGAAGTCAATACTGACTTTTCTGAGAAAAGCAATATTTCCAAATATCCCAGTTCACTGTCTCTGGTTTCTGAACTTAATTCACTAAAATTTTTGAAACTTGAACAAATTCGCAAGTAAGAAGAACCTGTGAAAACAGATTGACTTTGTCTTGTATTTAAAATGATCCAATTCAGTGTTAAAATATTGCTCTTGTGAAATTTCACCTTTTGATAATCCTGCATACATGGGGCTATACAACTACATTGTGGATTCACAAAACAGTCAAGTAACCTTTTGTGTTGTGAGGACATGATGCTTATGAAACAATGCAATGACTAGTATAAAATCATGCATTTGTGAAATCCTAAGAAATTTGAGTCATCAGATTGTATCTCGCTTGTGTTTTTTTGATTACAGGCTTTTAAAAGGAGGTTCTGTCTGTAAGTCCCTCCCTTTGCACGCACACAGACATGCATCAACACATGCTTCAAAGTTGTGTCCACTCATCTAAACTACCAATGTATGTTAGAAGAAAATAGATTTTTATAGCATATTAGCCATATGACCCAGATGGAACACTCTTTGTAACCAATGGAAGTTCAAAATTGTGCTTTTTGTTGCCATAATCCTTTTTTGTTTAAACATATGTGCTTCAGGTTTGACAGTGAGTTGTCACAGGCAGCAGATGAAGCTCAAAGAGAGAAGATCCAAAAAGAGAAACTAAGCAGAGAAAGAGATGGATTTATAGCAGAGATATTCAGCTTAAAGCAACAACTGGATGTATGTATTATCATAATAAAAATAAATTCAATAGTTTGTTAGATTTGAGCAATAGCTGTAAATAATATTGTTTGAATTTGTGATGTGACATATACACAGAATAAGTGATGATAATATTTGTTATTGCTACATCTGTTAAAAGGTTTTTTTAAAAATCTTTAACGTGATAAAAAAAAGACTCAATAGCCCAGAGTTTGTAGCTATTAGCAGCAACTTACGTGCTTGGTACTGAAATCTAAGAAAGGGAAGCTTGCTGAGAAATCTGCAGTCTCTGTGACAAGAATTGTAATTCTGTTGGCATGTGGTTTAACAGAGATTTCCAGCATAGAGTTGGGAGTATTGTTCAACCTGTTTGAACAGCCAATCATATTTAAAATTCTCTAAACCAATGAGATAAGATAACTTGATATTGCAAGGAGAAGAACTGAAATTGGGACAAATACTTGGAGTGAAGATAGAAGCTGACATATGAAGAAAGCTCAAGTTTTTTTATTATTTATGAAGTATAATTTTAAAAATCTAGTAATTAATAAATGTATTTTTCAGGGCCATATCTGTTGATTAGTACTTCATGTTTGATTTGTTTCAGTCAGATATCTCCCTCACCCACCACAGTACCAGAATTAGTCTTACCAAAATTACAAGTGAGATCCTGTAGACTAATAAAGGCAAACTTTTCTTCCTTGGTCTTCTCAAGCTGTCTACAGTATTTGACATAATCGATGAAATCAATTTCTAATATCTAAGGTCTCTCCATTGTTACATTAAGGTGCACTGTACTTGCTTGATTCTGTTTGTTCCTATTTAATCATAAATAGAATCAAACATCTCTGACATCTATTCCCATTTATGCACAGTTTCTCTTTGATATCAACCAAGAATCTTTTTAGCCCTATCATCCAAAAACAAAATGACACCATCCTGCATTAGTACCACCATTTCTCTTGGCAACTGGACTGGCTCTCAATTGTCAGACTGCCGGTCTGTCATCAAGACCAGAAACGTCCTCTAATTAAACACTATGAAGTCCAGAGCCATTGAACCCACCACAAATTCTACTATGTGGCAATTGTTTGAGGCTGAACTAAATGTCACTTTATTTTGCTATGATCCACACAGAGAAAGATATCTTTAAAAAGAAAGATGAATTTCCATGTGACCAACAGAGAATTGCATGACAAGACTTATGTTTTTAGACTTGCTGTGATCAATTAACTAAAATCAATATTCACTAAACATTACTTAGGCAACAAATACATTAAAGCTTTTCATCTTGCGTTCATCAGAACATTTCCAGAAAATCTTTGATAAGTTGTGACATCAAAGGTTATTGTAGAAAATAAAAGTTCATGGTGTAGGGAGATAACTTTTGGTATGGATAGAAGAATAGCTGGCAAACACACAGTAGAGAGTAGGCATAAATGGGTCTTTTTCAGATTAGCATGATCTTAGCAAGTGGTGTGCCACAGGAATCATTGCTGGGGCCTCAGCTATTGATAACTTATATAAATCAGTTAGATGAAAGGACAGAAGATATGGCTGCCAAATTTGCTGGCAGCAGAAAGAAAGCAAGAAAAGTAAACTGTGAAAAGGACAAGAGGTTATGAAAAAGAGAGCTTAGTTGAGTGAATGTGCAAAGAAATGGCCAATGAAGTATAATGTGTGTAAATATGAAATTGTCAATTTTGGCAGGAAGAATTGAAATAGAAGCATATTATTATGAAGATTTGGGTGGACTTTACCTTTTCAGAGGTATTTATCGGGGGTTTTATGGACTAGTATGATAGAAGAGAAAGTAAAAGGTAGGTTAGAGGAAGGAGTTGTAAATAGTTAATCATTCTCTGTTATACTTTAAGAAATAAAGTTATTAATTTTGCTTTAAATAGTTCTTGGCCTCTCGGATTTTCACAGATTACTGCATGGGATAAATGTTTTTCTGTGTTGCTGGTTTAAATTAAGCAGGGGGGTTTACCCGTGTCGTAACTGTTTGGGGGCTTATCTGGGACTTGAACAGTTTGGGGGGCTTTTGTCTATGATTTGAACAGTTTGGGTTTGGATTTGTGATTTGAATAGTTTTAGACAGAGTTAAATATATATGAGAAAGCCCAGTAGATATAATCACTTGCAGGTTGGGGTCCTAGATTTTTGAAGTAAAATGTAGGTCATAGAGTCATAGAGATGTATGGCATGGAAACAGACCCCTTGGCCCTACTCTTTCATGCTGACCAGCTAGCCCAACTTAATCTCGTCCCATTTGCCAGCACTTGGCCCACATCCCTCCAAGCCCTTTCTATTCATATACTCATCCAGATGTCTTTAAATGTTTTAATTCTACCAGCCTCCTTCACTTTCTCTGGCAGCTCATTCCATACATGCACCACCCTCTTCATGAAAAAGTTGCCCCTTAGCTCTCTTCTATATCCTTTCCCTCTCACCCTAAACCTATGCCCTCTACTTCTGGACTCCCCTACCCCAGGGAAAAGACTTTGTCGATTTATCCTATCCATGCCCCTCATGATCTTATAAACCTCAATTTGGAAACGCACAAAATCCAGCGGGCCTGCTCCAACGTTAATGTGGCAATTTGTTTAATTTTGGTGACTTGTGGTTGATTAAATTAAAAGTGAGAGAAATGGCCCTTAAAATTGCTAAAGAGGTTCTGGGATTTGAAGATGATTCTCAAATTTGCCAAGAAAGTTTAGAAGGAAAGAAAAAGGCCATACTTTTAGAATTAGCAAATAAGTTAGATTTGGGTTTAACCAAGGACAAGAGTAAAGCTGAAAGTGTAAGGGAATTACTCACACACTTAGGTGTGCAGTAGAGGTAGAAAAACTTAAATTACAATTGAGGAAAATGGAATTAGAAGATAACCAGAGAGTGAGGGGAAAAGAGAAGGTTCTTGGCTGAGCAAAAAGAGAGAAGGAAGGGGTAGAGAAATGGGTGGCACGTTGGCACAGTGGTTAGCACTGCTATGTCACAGCGCCAGAGACTCTGGTTCAATTCCCACCTCGGGCAACTGTGTGGAGTTTGCACATTCTCCCCGTGTCTGCGTGGGTTCCCTCTGGGTGCTCCGATTTCCTCCCACAGTCCAAAAAATGTGCATGGCCATGCTAAATTGCCCATAGTGTTAGGTGAAGGGGTAAATGTAGGGGAATGGGTCTGGGTGGGTTGCTCCTCGGAGGGTCAGTGTGGACTTGTTGTGCCGAAGGGCCTGTTTCCGTACTGTAAGTAATCTTAAAAAAAATTCTTAGCTGATAAATGGGCGTATGCTTTGAAAATAGATAAGACCTATGAAGCTCTAAGAGAGATTATTCTTTTGGAGGAGTTTAAAAACTCTCTTCCAGAAATGGTAAGAATTCGCATGGAGGAACAGAAAGTTCTGAAAGTGAGAAGGGCAGCAGAATACATCTTGGTGCATAAGACAAGCTTCCGGCCAGAATTTTGGACGGTGACGGATAGAAGTTGGGAGAAGGGGAGCTCCTACACTATGAAACTAAGAGTAGACAACACTGGTAAGAATTTACCATGTGTTAAAGAAACCCAAGAGGGTGAAAAGGAGGTGAAAGGCCTCGTGTTTTCACTATAATGAAATGGGACACTGAAAATTACAGTACCAGTGGTTTCGGAAGGGCACTGGTAAAAGATGTTTTCACTGCCAGAAAGTGGGACATGTAAAGTCACAGTGCTGGTCATTAAAGAAAGGCACTGTGGGAAAAGACATGGTAAAAGAAGCTAGGCCAATGGCATTAGTGAAGGTTGTAAAGAAAGACCCAAGAAGAGCCGACGTGCTGCAGGAGAGCGTACAGCCTGGGCAGGGGCTGGGTATGGAGTTAGTACCTGATCTCTACAAAGAATTTGCCTCTGTGAGGAAAGTTGACTCAAAGAACAGGGAGAGAAGGACAAGAAATTATAATTTTGAGCAATACAGTATCTGGCCAGTAGCTGATGGTAAGGGATGAGCGAATATGCATTCTTTCTGATCTGTTACCTGAGAGTGTGGTAATTTGTGGGATAGATGGACGGAAATTTAGCAGTCCCCTGTGTATGATCAGGTTGGATTGCTAACTCAAGACTGGGGAAGTTACAGTGGGAGTGATTGCCAGAATGTCAGTTCCAGGAATTCAGTTTGTTCTTGGGAATGATTTGGCAGGATCCAAGGTGGGAGTGACACCCCTTGTTGTGGAGAAGCTGAGGAGTTAAAACAAAAATATCCTGGTATTTTCTCAGACCGTGTGGTAACCAGATCCAACTATCATAAGTCACAGCACAAAGCAAAAAGTAAAGAGAAAGATGAAGGACTTGAGGTTCAATTAGCGGATATCCTGTTGGACGTAATGGTGCAGGAAAAACTGAACAGACAGAGGGTCAGACAGAAGTGTTTACTCCTGAAAAACTGAGACTTGCAACAGCAAAACAAGAACGATAAAAGATATATATGTGGATGTGTACTCTGAAAGGAGGCAGAGAATATTCTGGAAGGTTATTATCCAAAAGGTAGAATTCGAAGGCAGAAATGGAGACCATAACAGGGTTAGTGCAGAGGAGAAATGGGCCGAATTGCACCAGATTGTGTTGCTGGTAGCATACAGACAAGAGGTGTTAACGGGTAGCACATGAACTACCTGTAGGAGATCACCTCGGGGTACGAAAGATTCAAGCTAAGGTACAAATACATTCTTACTGGCCTGGAATGCACAAGGATATGGTTAACTTTTGCTGTATGTGTCATACATGCCAAATGGTCGGTAAGCCACAGGCGGTAATAAAACCAGCACCTTTGTTGCCAATTCCTGCATTTGAAGAACCTTTCGCCTATACAATAATTGATTGTCTAGGTCCCCTCCCAAGAACTAAAAGTGGGAACCAGTACTCGTTAACCATAATGGGTGTGCCTACTAGATTTCCAAAGGCAATTCCATTACAGAGTATCAAGGCAAAAAGGGTAGTAGAGGAGTTAATAACTTTCTTCTCATAGTATGGGCTACCCAGAGAGATTCAGTCGAGCCAAGGGTCAAATTTTACTGCTAGGCTGTTTAAGGAGGTTAAGGATAGCTTAAGTATGCAGCAATTTAAATCCAGTGTGTATCATCCTGAATACCGTGGAGCTTTAGAAAGGCGGCATCAGACCTTGAAGACCATGTTGAGAACATATTGTCAGGATTACCCAAATGATTGGGGTAAAGGTATCCCATTTGTATTGTTTGCCATTAGAGATGCCCCAAACAAATCTACACCGTTCACTCCCTTCGAGTCAATATTCAGGCCTGAAGTGAGAGGCCCTTTTGAAATTAAAGTAAAATTGACAGGACCAAGGTCTGAGATCTCACACTGAGATTATGTATTGGAAGTGAGGGAGAGATTAAAATGAGTGGGTGAGTTAGCTAAACAGCATCTAAAGAGGACACCGTATAGAATGAAACAGGTGGCAGATAAAAGCTCTGAGACTCTGATGTTTTCCTGAGGGGACGATTTCAGTGATAGGAGATCCCTTCAAAGCCAGGCTTAGTGGTCCCTATCAAATTGAGAAAAAAATTGAATCAAGTGAACTATCTAGTAAAGATGCCTGACAGGTTAAAAAAAGGTATCGGGTATGTCACATGAACATGTTGAAACTGTATTATACTAGAGAAAGAACTGGAGAAACTAGTATTAGTTACTGCCCCATAGAGTGAGGAATCAAGTCCAGATGATGTGGATTTTGATGTGCCTCAAAATAGATTAGGAAATGAAGAAGTCCTTGAAGAGTGGGATAGGTTAGTAAGCAGTCTGTCTCAGGAGCATAGAACACAGTTGAAAGATTTATTACCGATCAGGACATATGTAAGAGTCAGATGGGGAGGACTAATGCTATTGTACATGAAGTAGATGTAGGGAATATTGCTCCGCTAAAACAACACCCCTGTCGGCTTAATCATTTCAAAGCCAGACAAGTCCAGATGGAGGTGGAGGCCATGCTCTACAAGGACATCATCAAATCAAGCCAGAGCGAATGCAATTTGCTGATCGCCTTAGTTCCCAAACTGGGCAGGACTCAGCGATTCAAAATGGATTATCAGAAGTTCAACGCCATTGCAAAATCGGACTCTTATCCAGTTCCTAAATTGGAGGACTGTATTGAGAAATTTGGGCAAGCCAGTTACATCACAAAGTTGGACTTAATTCTTGGTTACTGGCAGGTACCTTTTATCAGTGTCAGCGAAAGAAATTTCTGCATTTGTAACCCCAAATGGGCTATATCGGTTTAAATGATGCCCTTTGGAATAAGGAACACACCCGCCATATTC
The DNA here is from genome assembly GCF_047496795.1 of Chiloscyllium punctatum. Classification (NCBI taxonomy): domain Eukaryota; kingdom Metazoa; phylum Chordata; class Chondrichthyes; order Orectolobiformes; family Hemiscylliidae; genus Chiloscyllium; species Chiloscyllium punctatum. The sequence continues at coordinate 75,496,901 of NC_092757.1, read as the reverse complement.
CGAAGACTCATGAACAGAGTTGTGGCTGTGTTAACAAACTATACAGTCTATTTGGACTGATCTTTAGTAAGTCCTGGAAAGATCATATGGTAGAGTCGGCAAAGCTCTTTAAATGACGACAATAAGCAAAATTGGTGATAAACTTAAATAAAACTGAATTCGCAAAAGCTGAGGTGATGTTCTTGGGACATAACGTCGATCATGGAAGGTTGACCCCACAGGTCACAAAGACGAAAGCCATCGAAATAATTTCCACAACCAACCTCAAAGAAAAAGGTGCTTTGATTTTTAGGACTCGGCTGTTTCTATCATAAGGCTGTTCCAAACTTCAGCAATGTAGTGGCACCATTAACCAATTTGCTGAATAAGAATGCAGTGTTGGTGGATAGATCAATGCTAGGAGGCATTCGACCATTTGAAATTAATATTAACCACCAAACCAATTTTAACTACACCAAACTTTTCAAAACCTTTTAAAGTCATCATCGATGCTAGTGACATAGGAATTGGAGCTGTACTTGAACAGGAAGATGAGGATGGGATTGAACTGCCAGTTGGTTACTTTTCGAAGAAGCTCCCCATCCACCAGAGGAAATGCTCCGTGATTGACAAAGAACTGTTGAGTTTGGTACTGGTCTTACAATATTTTAATGTGTATGTCACGAACAATGTGTCTGAGACGGTTGTGTTCATGGATCACAATCCGCTTACATTCTTGGAACACTTTAAAGACAAGAGTATGAAACCACTTCATTGGAGTCTTATTTTACAGACTTTTAGTTTAAATATCATGTTGCGGTCGTAAGAATGTAATCACAGATGAGTTATCACGTATTTAACTGAAAGTTTAGATGAGATCTGTCTTCATTTAATGTTATACACACATATACAGTTAAATGGGAAGAAGTTAAAGTGAGCTTCGATTAAAGTTATCTGTATATTAGGAGTTCATAGAGTTGAAAAAAAATGAAAATCTTTTCATTATGTTGGTTCATTTTTTCTTAAGGAAGGAGGTGTTATTAAGATGTGGGTGTACTGTACCTTTAAGAGATTTAAAACCTAGCAGAACTACCTGACAGCACCACGTTTTCTAGATAAGATACAATGTTCCGTGTAGTCCAGCAGCTAGGATAGCTGGTTGCCTGGAATCAAAAACATATTTGAATTAGACCAGTCAGCTTAAATTATACCACCACCCCCCCCCCCCCCCCAAAAAAAAGCCAAACTCCAATCAAGGTTAAATTTAGTATATTGACAAAATTAAAAGTCAATGACACAATCCAATGCTTTGGGGTAAAAAGACCAGGAAAAATTGATCAGTTGAGAGAACTGCCAAAAGACCAACAGGTGTAGACTGCTAGTCAGAACTCTGAGAGGTACCTGTCTAGAGAAGGAGTTTGCACAGAGAAAAACATCAACACTGACCTGGAGAGCAAATCTACCGAGGAAGATATGACGAGGAGTCAACTGCTGGCTGGTTTTAAAAGTTGAATTTTTCAGTAAACCTTAATCAGGGGTTTTGTTGGACTAGTACTATAGAAGGAAAAGTAAAAGATAGGTAAGAGGAAGGAGTTGAAGGTAGTTGTTAGTTAATTTTCTCTGTTATACTTTAAGAAATAAAGTTGTTAATTTTTTACTTTAAATAGTTCTTGGCCTGTCAGATTTTCAGTGCACAGGATAAATCTATTCTGTGTTGTTGGTTTAAATTAAGCAGAAGAGTTTACCCATATCATAACAATATAATGTAAATGAGAGATTGCAGAGCTATGTGATACAGAGGAATCTGAATGTCCTCCTACATGAATCACAGGCTTGCACACACAGCAAGTAATTAGGAGAGCTAATTGTTTGTTGTGTGCAGAATTGCGTACAAAAGCAGGATGATCACTGGTATGGAGGGATTGTCTTATAAGCAAAGGATAAGTAGTTTGGGACTTAACCCAGTGGATTTTAGGAGAATGAGAATTTATTTCACAGAAACATAGAATGCTTAAGGGATTTGACAGGGTAAATGCTGAGAGAATGTTTCCCCTAATGGGAGAGTCACGGACTTGACCATAGTCTCAGAATTAAAGGGTGCCAATTAAAGTATGAGATGAGGAGGAATTTCTTCAATCACATGTTGAGAGTCTTGGGGAGTCCTTGTTGCAGAGAGCTGTGGGGACAGGGTACTGGTATACATTTGAGGCTGAAATAGAGACATTTGTGATCATTATGAAAAACAAGTGTTATGGGGACAATGCTGGAAAGTGGACATGAGGAATTGAATGGTGGAGCAGGCTTGAAGGACTGAATGACCTTCTCCTAATCATATTTCTTCTGGTCTCATGGTTATAAATCAAGAAGCACCATTTAAAACAGATTAAGTTTTTTGTTTTGTCTCAGAGGGCTCTTGAATCGTTGAAACTCTCTTTCTCATAAGGTAGAGGAAGAAAAGTCTTTAATGGTTTTAATGCAGGGTTAAATGGATTCTTGTTAAGCAACTGGTTTAAAGTCTATCAGGGACAGGCACGATTGCGGATTTAATGTTGCAATCAGATCATCCTTCTTTTTATTGAATGGTGCAGCAGACTGTTCTTCATCCAACAGCTTGTTTCCCTTTTTGTGGCAAGGTGTGAAGCCTGGCAATTAAATTTCAGTGTTTCTATTCCGTAGTGTCTAAAGCACATGGGTTTAACTTTGGGTAGATTTTAGAATGATCACCATACCCTGTTCCAAGACTTTACTTTAAATTGAAAGGACAGTTTAAACCATAATCATCTTGCAAAGTCTAGTTTTTATAATATTTATCATACTTGATCCAGAGATTAGCTTTCAACCACATTTGCCATTTCTAAAGCTGCCTATTTCCATCACACAAATGTGCTTCTGCCTCCACTGTACTGAAACCCTGATTTACATCTTTGTCACGTGCAGTTGTGGCTGTTCTAATGCATTTCTGTAAGGTCTCCCAAATTCCACCTTCCATTAAATTTCCCAACTTCTGCCAATCACTACTTAGTTCACAGTAAATCCAGTTCAGTCATTACTTCTGTAATTTGCAGATATACACAGGATCCCATTTAAGCAATTCCTCAATGTTAAAGTTTACATACTTGTCAAGCCTCCTCCATGACCTTGCCCCTCTTGATGTTCAAAATCTTCTCCTAGGTCTACAACCCTCCGTCATCTTTGTATTGCACTAATCCTGGCCTCTTGATCTTCACCTTTTCACCATCGGTGGCTGTTCCTTCAGCTGCTTGGCCGTAAGCTCTGGAATTCTCTCATAAACCTCTCAGCCTTTCAATCTTTCCTTTTATAGGATGTTCTTTAAAACCTGTCTCTTTAACCAGGATTTTGGTCACTACCCTCGTATCATCATTTGCACATTCTCCCCGTGTCTGCGCGGGTTTCCTCCAGGTGCTCCGGTTTCTCCCGCAGTCTAAAAATGTGCAGGTTAGGCCATGCTAATTTGCCCGTAGTGTTAGGTGAAGGGGTAAATGTGGAGGAATGGGTCTGGGTGGGTTGCGCTTCGGCGGGTCAATGTGGATTTGTTGGGTCGTAGGGTCTGTTTTCACACTAAGTAATCTAATCTTGAGTTTTTGTGTCATATTTTGGTTTATGCCTCTGAACCACCTTGGGATTTTTAATTAAGTTAAAAGCATAATATAAATACAATTGTTTTTGTTCCGTAGTTATTACTCTGTTTGCAATGAAAAGTTACACTTCACTGTATAACACAACCTTATGGGGCTTCAAGTAGAAAATGGAATGTCCTTGGCAAAATAATTGATTTTGTCGACTACTTGCTCTGTGTCAGAGCAGTGAAGGGAAGATGGCACTTTGATTAGTCTGAGCTTGTACTATGAATCTGATTACAACTTCAGGATAATTGGGTAATGATTGTGAGCATCAAAAGCCCTGCAAATTTGTGTTTTGATACATTTGATTTTCGAATAGGATTTGCACATCTGAGAAAGCAAATGCCATAAGAAGTTTGATCCTAAAAACTAGCAGATAAAATGTTTTTGTTACTTTATTTTGTTCAGCAAATTTGAAAGTCCCTCATCTCTGGTATCATTCTACTGGATCTCTAAACACTTTCTGAAGTCTTGACATCCTAAAGTGTAGGACCCAATATCAAACACAATAGTCTGGCTGAGGCCACTACTGAAATTTGTTTTATGTCCAGCTTGAAAAGTTTGGTTTCTTTGCAGTTCTCAAAAGGGGTGTTTCAAGAAAAGAAGTTCGGCGTTTGAATTTAGAGACTTTGAATCATACAGCATAGAAACAGGCTCTTCAGCCCAACGCGTCCATGCTGACCTGGCTTCCTAAACTGAACTAGAATGGACAGCATGGTGGCTCAGTGGTTAGCACTGCTGTCTCTCAGCGCCAGGGACCCGGGTTCGATTCTAGCGTCAGGTGACTTTCTGTGTTGAGTTTGCATATTCTCCCCATTTCTGTCTGGTTTCCTCTTACAATCCAAAGATGTGCAGGTTAGGTGAATTGGTCGTGCTAAATTGCCCATAGTGTTCAGGAATGTGTAGGTAAGATGCATTAGTCAAGGGTAAATATAGGATAGAGGAATGGGTCTGGGTGGGAAACTGTTCAGAGGGTAAGTATGGACTTGTTGGGCTCATGGGCCTGTTTCTACACTGTTGGAATTCTGTGATTTCTATGATTTTCTATGATAGCCCGTTTGCTTGCATTTGGCCTATATCCCTCTAAACCTTTCTTATCCAAGGTACTTGTCCAAATATTTTTTAAATGTTGTAATTGAATCCCCCTCTCACTGTCTCTGGTAGCTCAGTTCATATATGCACCACCCTTTGTGTTGTATTTGAAAGCAATAAATTTGACTATCAGTACATTCATGCATGTAAGCCATCAATGCTTACTAGCATGAAATGCCATGAATATTAGTTTTGCTGCTAAAGCAGTTTCTTTTGAGTAACTTGTTTTCTATATGCAGAACTTTACAAAATATAATGATTCTTCATCTGCGCATTCTAGGATCCATGATTTTCCTCATCTTCTATACCCTCCTACGCTTTTGGGGAAAAAAAAGATGACATTAGTCAAAATCTAGTATAGCATAGATTTCAAAGCCAAATGTGAATTGGACTCCTTTGAAGTGTAGAATAAGTCAATTCTGCCTTTTGGTTTTTATCAAATTCAGCTTTCTTTGTGTGGTTGGAGTTAACTGTTACATTCTAAATTCCATTTGCTACATTATTTATTTTGTGATTATATTGACATTTGTATTACCTGTTAGATTATAACCTCATAAAACAATAACCGTAAACATATGTGCCACAGTGAACGACTCAGTCTTTTTACCCCATTTTGCTATTAGGATAAGGATTCTGAAATCATCACCATCACCCAAAAGGCAGAGCGTCTCGATGCAGAACTGCAGGATCTCTCCTCTCAAGAATCTAAAGATGAAGCTTCTCTCGCAAAAGTGAAGAAGCAGGTGCGTGAATTAGAGGCCAAAGTCAAGGACCAGGAAGAGGAGCTTGATGAACAAGCTGGGACTATTCAGATGCTTGAGCAGGTACAATTATTCCTCTTTTATGAAGGTCTTGGAATGTATCTGGAAACATGATTTTAATTTATGCAATTTTAGAATTGTTTCCTTGGAGAAAATGATTTGTGCTCTCCAACCACAGAAGAAGTTTTGACCAAAGATCTTTGAATTAAAGTTTTCAACTTCAGCTGTACTACTTTGTATGTAAAGTTACTCTCAATACTGCTGAATATTATGTGAATCTGTTGCAGGCCTCATGACAAGTTTCAAAGCAGTGTGACAGAGGAGGTAGAGAAACAAATGACTAATCCGTTCAGCCGATATTTATGTTTGGAAATTAGAAAGAGTAGGACATACACTTATATTGATGGGACATGTCACCTTGCTCCTCCCCAGTTTCCTAAAAATGGTATTTTTAAATGCAAGAAGGGATCTTTTGTCCTGAATGTATAACGTTTTATGAATTTTATTAAAAACACTAGTCACTGGATGCTCCTTTCAGACTTGGGTACTTCATATTGAGATCTTCCAGCTGAGAAACGTTTGCTGATAAAAATTGGAACTGTGGCTGCAGGTTTTTCTAATATTCATGAAACCGATCACTTTGAAATTTCTTATGCACATATATTTTTAAAAAAGCAATGGGCTTACTAGGTTTATCATTCCAGTGCAATCCTGCTTAGTATAGCTTGCACAAACTGCTGCCTCTATCTATTTTCATTCATCCAGGAGAGTCAAAGAGGAAGGAAGAAGACTAATTTTCAGAAAAGAACCTGATGTTCCACTGCAGTCCCAAAAATTTGACAGTTAAGCTCCACTTGGCCACTGTAACTCAGTAAGAAAGTTCACCGTTACACAGCTACCAGCTGTACGTTGCAAATTTTGCCACTGACAGGAATTATTCCATTGCCTTTAGATTGCATGCATTGAGTCTACACTAGTTCTATATGCTGACAGTTTACATTATAGCTGCCCCCAAAAATAAGCATGCCTAACACCTAAGCTACTGTTGAGCTTTTGGGTGAAAGAAGAACATTTTGCAAAAAAAAAAGGATTACTTCTGTGAAAATGTTTTTGACAAACTAGTTGTCAAAGCAATTCAGCATTCCTGGAGCAGAATATTTTTGTCCAAACTTTAGGCCAAGCTTCGATTGGAAATGGAAATGGAACGGCACAGACAAACTCAAGCCAAGGAGATTGAAAGTAAAGAGGAGGAGGTGGAAGAAATTAGACAGTCTTGTCAGAAAAAGGTAAGCTTTCTTCCTGTAATACCTAACAACACAGAAATATTTCTTTTATATGAATAATATTTGAAAATTGAATTTTAAGCTGTGTAGGTTGCACATTTGTGGTTGTCACATTACATCCACTCATCCAGAATTCCACTGTATTTGTGCTGAGGGACATGAAAATACAGCAAGTTAAAAGTAAGGTCGGGATATATAGCAGTTACCTTTTTTGTATTTACGACTAATGTAATATAAAATTACTAATTAGAAATCCCACTTTAGAATATTTGAATTTCTCTGTGGAAAGAAAACATTTATCATAATGTTAAAAGAGGGAGATTTTGGTTGCATCATGAAGTTGTAACAGCTTAACGTACAGCTTCTTCCATGCTAATTAAGGTAACTCCTTAACAGCTTGGTGACCATAAGTCCTAAAATTGTGCACATAACTAGTTAGCAAGCTCTATGCAAGCAATCATTATGCATTTAGAAGCTGCTTTGAGAAAGTTTACTGGAATACTATCTGGAATGAGTGGATTGCCTTATGAGGAAAGATAGGCCTGTATCTTCTGCAGTTTAGAAGAGTCAGAATTGACTTGATTGAAACATATTCGATCCTGAGGGGACTTGACTGGGTGGAGGTTGAAACATAGAAACCTAGGACCAGGAGGAAGCTATTATCATGATCATGGCTGATCAATAGCCTAATCCTGGTTTCTCCCCATAACCTTGGATCCCATTTGTCCCAAGTTCTATATGTAGCCACCTCTAGAATACGTTTAATGTTTTGCCATTGGCATCAACTTCCTGTGGTAATAAATTCCACAGGCTCTTCACTCTTTGGGTGAAGAAGTGTCTTCTCATCTCCTTCCTAAATGACCCAACCCGAATCCTCAGACTATGATCCCTGGTTCTGGACGCACCCATCATTGGGAACATCCTCCCTGTATCTACCCTTTGTAGTCCTGTTAGAATTTTATAAGTCTTTGAGATCCCCCTGACTCATCTGAACTCCAGTGAAAACTATCCTAACCTATTCAATATCTCCTCCTACATCAGTCACACCATCCCTGGAATCAGCCTGGTAAACCTTCACTGTACTCCCTCAAGTGCAAGAGCATCCTTTCTCAGAAAAGGAGACCAAAACTGCACACAATATTCAAAATGTAGCCTCACCAAGGCCCTGTATAACTGCAACAACACATCCCTGCACCTGTACTTGAAACTTCTCGCAATGTAGGCCAACATACCATTTGCCTTCTTTATGGCCTGCTGCATCTGCATGCTTACCTTCAGTGACAGGTGCTCAAGGACACCCAGGTCCTACTGCACAGTTCTCCCCCAATTTACAGCCATTCAGGTAGTAATCTGCCTTCTTGTTTTTGCTTCCAAAGTGAGTAACCTTCCACATATCCAAATTATACTGCATCTGCCGTTGATTTGTCCACTCACCCAACCTGTCCAGATCATGCTGGAGGACCCCTGCATCCTCATCACAGTTCATCCTCCCACCCAACTTGATATCACCCACAAACTTTGCATATTACATTTTGTTCCCTTATCCAAATTATTAATGTACATTGTGAATAGCTGGGGTTCTAACACAGGAGTCATGTCACTCAGACACACTGCATCTGATGTGCATAAACTTCACCATGTTGTTCCTAGCTCAGAGAATATACTTTACTATTCAAATCATCCTGGAGTAAAAGGGAACAGGAGAAAACAATACTTCCTCAGTTAGCTAGTCGCTGGACCACTTAGAACTTTTGGTAGATTTAGGCTATAATAAAATAGGTTAAATTCCGTTAGATGCCTGTTACCCGAAATAAAATTAAACAGGTGGTCATTTGTCAATATATGGCACCTTGCAATACTGACAAACTATGTGATACATGGAATTTACTACTTCACATCTTCCTCTGTATTCCTATTATTTAAGATGGGTTTTGGGTGAATTACGTTCCATGGAATATTCTAACTTATCCACCTTTTCAGATTTTTGGACTGATTCAAGATACACACCTTCCCAAAGTCCTAATCACTATACAGATATTATGTTTGGAATGCTATCACCTGTTATTTAGGCTTTCTAGGTAAAATTCATTGTACTGTTGTGATTTTGGATTGTAAGGAAGAAGCACCATTGTAAAGGTATTTTTTCCCTGATATGAACTATTAATTTTGAAGATTGCCATAAATAATTCTATTGGTTAAGACAGCAATATTGCTATTTCTTGTCATCTGTGGCAAACATTATTGTAGTTACCATAAGATTGAGACATAGAAACAAAAGTAGGCTATTTGGCCCATTGAGTTTGCTTTAACATTCAATGAGATCATGATAATCATGAACTCCATTTTCCTGCTTTATCCACATAATCTTTGCCCTTTTATTTAAAAATCTGCCTCTCTCAGCCTTGCAATACGCATTACCCAAACCCAACAGCTCTCTTGCAATTAAAAAAAAGTTCCACTGATTCACTACCCCATGAGAACAAATTCTTTCACAATTCCGCCTTAAATGGGCGAATCCTCATTCTGAAATTATGCCTTCTGGTTCTGGATTATCCAACAAGGGGAAACAAGTTTACTGCATCTGCCCTGTTCAGTTCCCTATGAATCTTGTGTGTTGCAATAAGATCACCTCTCATTCTTCTTCACTCCAACCAGTACAGATCCAAATTACCCAACCTGACTTCAGAAGAAAATCTCTCCATACTTAGAGTCAACTTCTCTGGTCTGAAGCTTCTCTAGTCTGACTGTAATGCCAGCATATCTCTACTCCGATAAATGGACCAAATCTGTCAATCGTGAACAACTTGGTTTATTCAGAGATCCAGCAGATAGTGCTAAAAGAGCGTCCCGCCTTAAGTTAGACTAGTAGGTTTGAGACTTTTATTCCCTGTGTGGATGAGAACAGGGGGCTGTCAGAAGGATGAACAAACTGATCATAGCATTATGATACAAGGAGCCAGTCAAGAGGGGGGGAATAAAAGAGAAATGTTGTATTCGGGGACAGTATAGTCAGGGTAATTGACATGTTTTCTGTGGCCAGGATTGAGAGTCTTGAAGGCTGGGTTGTACAGAGCTTGGAGTGGGAGGGAAAAGATCCAGTTGGCTTGGTCCACGTAGATACCAATGCTTATTGGTGGAAAGAGGAAATGGGTTCTACTGCAAGAATAAGAGCAGCCAGGGGCTTAACTAAAAATCAGAATCAGAAAGATGATAACCTCCAGATTAATATCTGAGCAATGAATTAATTGGCACAGGGTCTACAAGATTAGAAGTAAATGCATGGCTGAAAGATTGGTGTGGGTGAAAAAGGGTTAAATTCACTGGACATTGGCATCAGTATTCTGGAAAGAGGGCGCTGTTTCGATAAGATGGCACCACTTGAATTTTGCTGAGACTAAAGACCTGGTGAACCTCAGAACAACCAGTGCTATCAATAGCACTTTAAACTAAATAGTTGGGGTAGGGGAGTCAGCTGCATGGAAAATTGAAAAATCAAAGGTAAAGGAAAAGGTAAGATCACCAGTTACTACGAGATAAAAGGAAGGGACTGAATGAGTGAGTGACATATTGAACCAATGACAATAAAGGTCTAGGGAAACTCAGTGATCTAACAGACTTAAAGGCTTTGTATCATAATGCGTGAAGCATTCAGAATATGGCAGAGGAACTGGTGGGTCAAGAAAAACGCCATCCCTTAATTCCAATTTCTCCACCTCCACTCGATCTGTTCCCAGGATGACCAATTCCACCTCAAAGTCCCAGATGGCTACCTCCTTCCACGATTGCAACTTCCCTTCCCAAGTGGTTGACGATGCGTTCCTCCAGCGCATCTCCTCCACTTCAAGCGCCACCGCCCTTAAACACCATCCCTCCTAACGCAACAAGGACAAAAACCCCTCCCCGGTCCTCAACTTCCACTCCCCCAACCTCTGCATAGAACGCATCATCCTCTGCCACCTCCAAATGGACCCCACCGCAAGAGATATATTTCCCTCCCCACCCCTGTCAGCTTTCCGAAAAGACAATTCCCTACACAACTCCCTCGTCAGGTCCACATCCCCCACCAGCCCACACCCCACTCCTGGCACCTTTCTCTGCCACGACAGGAAGCGCAAAACCTGTGCCGAGACCACTCCCCTCACCCAAGGGGTCCTTCCACATCCGTCAGAAATTCAACTGTACCTCTACCAATGTTATCTACTGCATCCATTGAACCCGGTGTGGTCTCCTCTAGAGGATCGTTTCAGAGAACATCTCTGGGACGCCTGCACCCACCAACCCCACCGCTCATGGCTGAACACTTCAACTCCCCATCTGCCCTATCATCTTCTCCCTCACCTTCGTCCACCTATTGCTTTCCCAGCTACCTCTTCTCCCCCCCCCCCCCCCCCCCCCTCCCATTTATCTCTCAGCACTGACCCACAAGCCTCATTCCTAATGTAGGACTTATGTGAAACATTCTCCTGCTTCTAGGATACTGTCTGACCTGCTGTGCTTTTCCAACAATACATTCTCTACTCTGATCTCCGGCATCTGCAGTCCTCCCCTTCTCCTAAAGGAACTGATGGCATAAGTCGAGGTCACAAGGACTTCAAACGTTAAAAGTGGGGGGAGGGTCAGCAGAAGGTATTTGAAGGTTCCTGAACAAGTAATAGGACAGAAGAGTGTAACTTCAGACACAGCAGATAAAGGAACACAGTCAACACGGGACTATGAGTTTTGTATGTAAATAGAATCAGAGTTATGCAGAATGGAAACTCCCTTCAGTCCAACTCTTCTGTGCCAGCCAGATATCCCAAACAGATCTAGTCTCATTTGCTACTATTTGACCTATATCCCTGTAAACCCTTCCTTTTCATGTACCCATCCAGATGCCTTCTAAATGTTGTAATTGTACTTGCTCCCACCACCACCTCTGACAAATCATTCCATACAAGCACCACCCTTTGTGTGAAAAAGTTGCCTGTCAGGTTGCTTTTAAATCTTTCCCCTCTCACCTTAAACCTATGCGGTCTAGCTTTGGATTCCCAAATACCTTTGCTATTCATGCTAGCCATGCCTTTGGTGAATTTATAAACCTTTATAAGGTCACCCCTCAGCCTCTGACACTCCAGGACAACATGTCCCAGCCTATTCAACCTCTAGAGGTTGAAGAGTTGCAGATTGGTATGGCATAGTGTTATACCCAGCTGCTCACATGCATCAATCACCCAGTTGATGCTGATCCAAATAGATCAACGTTTGGATCAAATCACTCCTTTTGGTGTGTTCGATGGTTCTCCCTTGAATAAAACAAGGTAAATGGGCTTGTAGTGCAGATTGAAATTAGCAGGTGTGATCAAGATAGGGCACATTTCCTTGAACATTTAGTTCCCAATCAAAAGGGCAGGCAGATGGGCATAGAGTGTAGAGTTACCTTCATAATAAGAAATAAAACTAAATTGATAGCTAGAAGTGATATAGGGTTGGAAGGCATAGAATCTGTGTGGATAGAGTTGAGGAACCACAAAGGGAAACACATTATTTTGAGAGTTCTTACAGGCCTCCTAGCAATAGTCAAGATGTGGGACAGAAAATAAATCCGGCAATAGAGAAAGCATTTAAGAAAGGCAGTATTACAATACTCATGGTGAATTTCAATCTGCAGGTGGACTGGGACAATCACATTGCTAGAGGATCCCAAGAAAAGGGATTTTTTTTTAAATAATTTTTTTTTTGAACAGCCTTGTGTGGTAGAGGCTGGAGAACAGGCAATTCTGGGTTTAGTGATGTGTCATGGGATCGCATTACCTCATAATGACTTGAATAGAGAGCTTAAGGTATAGGAACCCCTAGCCAGAATGTGATAGAATTCACCCTGCAGTTTGAGAGTAAGAAGCATGAATCAGATGTAATGGTATTACAATTGAGTAAGGATGACCACCGAGACATGAAGGAGGAGCTTGCCAGAGTTTATTAGAATGGAGCCTAGCAGGGAAAATGTTGGAGCAGGAATGGCATGGGTTTCTACAGATAATTCAGGAGGCACAGCAGTAATTTATCCCAAGGAAAATGAAACATTCTAAGGGGAGGACAGGGCAACCGTGGCTGATAAAGGAAGTCAAGGGCAGCATAAATGCAAAAGAGAAAACATACGTTGTGGTGAAATTACTAGGATGATAGCCTTTAACAACCAGCAGGGGACAACTAAAAAAGCAATAAGTGTAGGGAAAAGATTAAATATGAGAGTAAGATAGGTAGTAATAAAAAGAAAGAGTTTTTTTGATATGCAAAAGGCAAGAATGGGCTTGGAAAATTGGAAAATGAGGCTGCAGAAGTAGTAATGGGAAACAAACAAATGGCAGAGGAACTGATTAGACGCTTGGCATCATACATCATAGTAGAAAACACCAGTCGCATACCAGTAACTCAAGAGAGTCAGGACTCCGAAGTGACTATAGTGACCATGACTAAGGAAAAGGTACTAGGGAAGTTGATCTGCAAACTTAGTATCCATTCCTCTGAAATTCACATCCAAATCATTTATATAAAAGGGCAAGAAGCAGTGGACCCAATGCTGATTCTTGTGACACACTGCTAGTCACAGGCCTCCAGTCCAAAAACTAACCCTCTTCCACCATCCTCTGACTCCTACCTTCAAGCCAATTTTATATTCAAGTGGCTAGCTCTCCCTGGATTCAATGTGATCTAACCCTTACTAACCAGTCTACCATGATGGACCTAGTTGAATGCCTTGAAGTCCATAGAGACAATATCCACCACTCTGCCTTCATCAATCTTCTTTGCCACTTATTTAAACTCAATCAAGTTAGTGAGACGCTATTTCCCATGCACAAAGCCATGTTGACTATCAGTAATCAGTCTTTGCCTTTCCAAATACATGTAAATCCTGTCTTTTAGAATCTCCTTCAACATCTTGCTCACCACTGATGTCAGACTCACCTGTCTATAGTTCTCTGGCTTTTCCTTACCACCCTTCTGAAATAAAGCACCACATTAACCTCTCATCTTCCAGCACCTAGCCCATTGCTACTAATGATAAAAATATATCAGCGAGGGGTGCAGCAATCACTTCCACAGCTTCCCACAACATCCTGGAATACACCTTTATGCATTTTAAGACACCACCACCTCTGTAATAGGGACACTTTTAAAGATATCACACAGATTCTATCCCTAGCTTCCTTAGTAGGAGAGACTAGGAACTAAGGGTACAGCTTCAGAGTATGAAGAAATGATCCTTCAGAACTGAGATGAGGAGGAATTTCTTTGCTCAGAGGGTGTTGAATCTGGGGAGCCCATTGCCACAGAAGGTCTTTGAGGCCAAGTCATTGAGCGAATTTGAGATGAAAATATATAGATTCCTGATGAGTAAGGGAATCAGCGGTTATGAGGAGAAGCCAGGAAAATGAGATTGAAAAATATCTCTGCCATTTGATTACAGCTGATAAAACTCAATGGGCTGAATGGCCTAATTCTGCACCTATATTTTATAGTCTTACTGACAAGAATTGCTAGTGTTAACGTCTGGTGAAGTCACACAAAATTTTATTTTGTTGCAGTTTTTAATGAGCTACTGAATGGAATTTAGCATTTTTTGGAATAATTGTGCAGTGTTCTATCCCAGGAGCTCAAAACTAGAAGGTATAATTTTAAAGTGAGAAGAGAAAGATTTAAAAGGTACCTGAGGGTGGTTCATATGTGGAGTGAACTGCCAGAGGAACTGATAGACGGAGATACAGTTACAACAATGAAAAGACATTTGCACATCTATATGAATAGAAAAGGTTTAGACGGATATGGACCAAATTCTGGATTAGTGGTGCTGGAAGAGCACAGCAGTTCAGGTAGCAGGACCAAATGCAGGCAAATGGAGCTAGCTTAGTTTGGAAAACTTAGTTGGCATGGACAAATTGTACTGAAGGGTCTCTTTCCATACTGTATTATTTTATTACTCTATGCTAATAGAGGCTTTTGTAATATTTTGTTTCATTTTACAACGATCTAACTAGTGTTCAAAACAAATTCTTTCTATGGTCGTTATTTCTACGCAGGTCAAGATACTGTTCAATTACTTTATAAGCAGAAATATTTTAGTTTGAATCTCACTTTTATTTGCATGAAATTCATATTGTCAGTTTATTACTCCTTACTCAGATTCAGACAAATTCTCAAAATACTGCCTTTTGTGAACATCCGTTATTTAGCTTACACATAAATTGAGAAAGCCTAATGATTTTCACAGCAGAACTTGCTTGATTTATTGATTCTTCTCAGAAATTAGTTCATATTGATTGACTAATTCTCTAACCTCCAGCAACTTCTTCCATCACATTGTATTATTTGGTAAACTGGGCACAAGATCATTTGATGATAAAATCCCTAAAGCCCTTATGCAAATTGCTTAGTGTTTGTTAGGTTAGTGTCAGCTCCTGGGCTTGCTAGTCGAGCACTTTACCAAGCAAAGCCATGGTCAATTACGGGAGAGGAGAATAAGAGAAATGATCTGAATTGTATAATGTAATTGTAATGCAGTGAATTGATGCCAGCATTTTTAGAGCCAATCCACTGCATGTCTTTGGTTGTTTCACCTGCGTCGAAAATCAAAAGGATATTGGACAGCACTGATGTACAAGTAGCCAATTTAGCACATTACATCTCTGCAAACTCAGTTGGAAATTCCAAATCTAATCCCATTGTTTTCAAATATCCTCTGGTTAAAATATCCAGGAAGTTGGTGGTGCGAAAGTAATTTATCTGAACAAGTAATCCAGAGGCTCAACTAACGCTGTGGAACTTGGATTCTAATTCCTGTATGGCAATTGGTGAGATTTAAAATCTAATAATAAATCTGGAATTCAAAGCTAGTCACAGTAAGGGTGGCAACTATCATCAACAGTTGCCAAACATCCTTTAGGGAAGGAAATCAGCCATCCTTACCCAGTCTGGCCTACACTTGTCTCCAGGTCCACAGCAATGTGGCTGATTTTCGCTCACCCTCCAAAATGGCTTAGCAAGCTACTCAGTCCAAGGCCAATTGGAGATGGGCAACAGATTCTGGCTTTGTCCATGTCAACCATATTCCGTGAAAGAATTTAAAAAACAAGTAACTTCTCTTTAAATTACTTTGTGGTTCTGCCACAACAACTGCCGTTAACGACGAATTCCATGTTCCAACAAACCTTTCTGTAAACCAATTTTTCGAGTTCTTAGCCAAATTTTAAGTTGAATAACTCTCGAGACCAATGTACTTAACCTTGTACTTTACCATTGTGTTTTTATTTTAAAACTGCCATTTCTAAAAACCTCGAGCCTTTTCTGCTCTTGTAAATACACGTCTTGTACAGCACAGGTTCATTATCCCTAGCATTCAGGTGAATGTATAATACATTTCTGAATGCCTCTAACATCCTTTCCATAAAGAGTGCCCAAAGCTACACAGTGCCTTAGCTACAGTTAAAGTAATGTTCAATACAGAATTAGAGCTTATTCTTTGTTTTTGTAACCGTTCGTTTAAAATCCTCATTTGCAGTTGACCTTTCTATTATCTTTATTTACTTTCACTGACATTTTAAGAAAAGATATATTGCAGCCCTGAGATCTCAGTTCTCTTAAAAATATTCGCTTTACACTTCGCCATGTTAAATTGTATCTTCTACCCATTTCAAATGTACTGAATCGATAACATTCCTTTATGTCATTACAGTGTCTATTATTATAGTTATTACAGACAATATCTGTACAAACAAGGAATTTAGTTTTCACCCACTTTTTAACCTGAGGATTATATTTATTTTATACTCTCTTCACCTTGGTTTTAAAAATTCATCCCTTCATCTGTCTACCTTTTCTGTGAAATTGTTTTGCGCGAGCTATTAACTCACTGAACTTCTCCTTTTGCTAACACCCTTGCATTTGATTACTTATCATTTTACATTCTTATGTTAAGTCTGATCTCCTACTTTCACAGCTGTTTACCTTGTTTCATTCATGCATCTAATGAAGTAATATGTCTTTGCGTAAAGTACCAGATCTGGAATGAAGTCCTGAATATGCTGTTAAAAGGTTTGAACCACTTGGACCATAT
This sequence comes from Chiloscyllium punctatum, assembly GCF_047496795.1. NCBI lineage: Eukaryota > Metazoa > Chordata > Chondrichthyes > Orectolobiformes > Hemiscylliidae > Chiloscyllium > Chiloscyllium punctatum. Next base: position 75,480,058 of record NC_092757.1, on the reverse strand, counting down.
TCTACCTCCTACCAAAGATTCAATATAATTTCCTAGACCATTTACAACCTCATCACCTCAGTGGATCTCCCACCCACAGCTTCCAACCTCGTTCGGGAACCCTGAACTGTCCGGTACTATTTCCTACCAAAGATTCAAACAAATCTGAATGTCCCAGCCTATTGTCTAAGCCTGTTCCTGCCCCCCTGAATTCATCTCCACGTGCCTTGTACTGTCCTATCCCTCCGGTCCAGGAACTCCCCACATACGATAGGGACACTACCCATGTCCTCCAAGACTTGCATTTCCCCCGGCCCTCAACGCCTCATCTTCACCATGGACACCCAGTACCGAAACACCTCTATCTGCCATGGCGAGGGCCTCCAAGCACTCAGTTTCTACTTCTCCTGTCGTCCCCACCAGTACCTCTCCACTGACACACACACATTTGTTTGGCTGAGCTGGTTCTCCCCCTCAATTTCTCCTTTGAATCCTCCCACTTCCTCCAGATGAAAAGGGTAACCATGGGCATCCATACGGGCCTCAGCTATGCCTGTTTCTTTGGCTTTTACGTGGGACAGTCCATCTTTCGCAGTTACACCAGCACCATTCCACACCTTTTCCTCCGCAACGTTGATGACTGCTCCCACAAGGAGACTGAACAGGTCATGAACTTCACCAACACATTCCACCCCGACCTTAAGTTCACCTGGACCATCTCCGACACCTCCCTCCCCTTCCTGGACCTCTCCATCTCCATTAACGGTGACCAACTCAACACTGACGTCTTTAACAAACCCACTGACTCCTACAACTATCTGGTCTACACCACTTCCCACCCCTCCCACTGTGTATAAACACTATCCCTTATTCTCAATTCCTCCGCCTCTGCCACATCTGCTCCCAGGAGGACGAGTTCCACGACAGAACATACCCAGATGGCCTCTGGTTCATCGACTGCAATTTCCCCTCCCAAGTGGTCGATGATGCCCTCCAGCACATCTCATCGTAAGGCAAACAGCAGATGATTGGGCCAAGGGAACTATGTTAAGGAACTCCAATAGTGATGTGGATATGTGCTGGTCAGCCTCTAACAACCATAACCATCGTCCTTTGTAGGTATGACTCCAACCAATGGGAGATTTCTTTTCCCCCCAATTTGCATTGAATCCAATTTTGCAAGGGCTCCTAATAGCCACTTTTGCCAAATGCTGCTTTGAAGTGAAGGGCAAGTCCATTTTATACACAACACTATCTTACAAAGATTAGATACAGGTATTTGGATAACTGATCATGAAGGTGTTTGAATTTAAACTCCGTGTCAGTGTGTGTTGCTTTACATTAAAGATACCTCTAAATAGTTGAATAAAATCAACTTGTTTACTTGAAAAATCAACTATGACAGCTTGAATTCTAATATTGTTGTGCTTATGTTTCTTTTATCAGTTAAAACAATTTGAACTGCAGTTGGAAGAGGAATATGATGAGAAACAGAAAATTCTGAGAGAGAAGAGAGATCTGGAGAACAAATTGTCTACAGTCAGTGAGCAGGTAATGCTTAGAAAAAGATGCAAAAATGATATCTTTTCAGAATTGAACAACTGGATGCAATTTTGTGACTTTTTATTTCTTGAATAACCTAAAGCAATATTCATATTTGCTGGTTAAGGTATTAACATTAACAGACCTCTTCACTGGTTCCTCTGGTGTATAAGCACAAATGTGGACTGTTGGCCCTAATAGCTTCCTCCTCCTATGCATTCTTGTGTTTAAAAGTAGTCCAACTCTAAAGAAAGTAAGTGACTTGGAATATGTACTGGAATAGACTCCATTCCCAAACACAATTGACTGTTGAACGGTCCCAGCAAGAGGCCCACTTTGAAAGCTGGATCTTAACACCATAGAGTCATAGGGTTAAGGTGGGAAATAATGTATTAGGGAGGATATTAGAGTAATGGTAACATCACTGGCTGAGGCTAAACCTCTGGGGACATGGGTTCAAACCCAACCCACCACAATAACTGTTGAAATTTAAATTCAATTAATAAATCTGGTCTATAAAGCTAGATTTTTCATTGTGATATGAGAAATATCGATTGCTACAAAATACCATTTGGTTCACAGATATCCTTTACTTGGTCTGACCTATATGTCACTCCCAAGTCATGAAAATGCAGGGAGAACTAGCCATTTGGATACAGAATTCGCTCAAAGGTAGAAGACAAAGGGTGGTGATGGAGGGTTGTTTTTCAGACTGGAGGCCTGTGACCAGTGGAGTGCCACAAGGATCGGTGCTGGGTCCTCTACTTTTTGTCATTTACATAAATGATTTGGATGCGAGCATAAGAGCTACAGTTAGTAGGTTTGCAGATGACACCAAAATTGGAGCTGTAGTGGACGGCGAAGAGGGTTACCTCCGATTACAACAGGATCTTGACAATGGGCTGAGAAGTGGCAGGTGGAGTTTAATTCGGATAAATGAGAGGTGCTGCATTTTGGGAAAGCAAATCATAGCAGGACTTATACACTTAATGGTAAGGTCCTAGGGAGTGTTGCTGAACAAACAGACCTTGGAGTGCAGGTTCATAGCTCCTTGAAAGTGGAGTCACAGGTAGATCGGATAGTGAAGGCAGCGTTTAGTATGCTTTCCTTTGTTGGTCAGGGTATTGAGTACAGGAGTTGGGAGGTCATGTTGCGGCTGTACAGGACATTGGTTAGGCCACTATTGGAATATTGTGTGCAGTTCTGGTCTCCTTCCCTATCAGCAAGATGTTGTGAAACTTGAAAGGGTTCAGAAAAGATTTACAAAGATGTTGCCATGGTTTGGAGGGTTTGAGCTATAGGGAGAGGCTAAACAGGCTGGGGCTGTTTTTTCCTGGAGTGTCTGAGGCTGAGGGGTGACCTTACAGAAGTTTACAAAATAATGAGGGGCATGGATAGGGTAAATAGGCAAAGTCTTTACCCTGGGGTCGGGGAGTCCAGAACTAGAGGGCATAAGTTTAGGGTGAGGGGGGAAGGATATAAGAGAGACCTAAGGGGCAACTTTTTCACACAGAAGGTGGTACAGGTTTGGAATGAGCTGCCAGAGGAAGTGGTGGAGGCTAGAGCAATTGCAACATTTAAGAGGCATTTGGATGGATAAATGAATAGGAAGGTTTTGGAGGGATATGGGCCGGGGTCCTGGCAGGTGGGACTAAATTGGGTTGGGATATCTGGTTGGCATGGACTGGTTGGACTGAAGGGTCTGTTTCCATGCTGTACATTTCTATGACTATGACTCTCTGTCTCTGAAGTGACTGAGCAAGCCACTCAGTTCTTGGCTGTTTCAAGATAGACAATACATGTTGTGCTAGCAATGCCCATTTCCCTTAAAACAAATAAAGAATACACCAGAGCAGATCACCAGCTCCAGAAGTGTGCAATAACAGGTAAGCCAAATGGGCTCTGGACCAGATGAAGGACAAATCCATCCATCAGAGGATGGGATCAAATGTACCTTCTAAATTTTTTTTAGATTTTTAGATTCCCTACAGTGTGGAAACAGGCCCTTCGGCCCAACAAGTCCATGCCAACTCTCCGAAGAACAGCCTACCCAAACCTCCCCTACGTTTACTCCTGACTAATGCACCTAACACTACGGGCAATTCAGGATGGCCAAATCACCTAACCTGCACATCTTTGTGACTGTGGGAGGAACCGAAGCACCCAGAGGAAACCCACGCAGACACTGGGAGAATGTGCAAACTCCACACAGACAGTTGCCCAAGGCGGGAATTGAACCCAGGTCTCTGGCGCTGTAAGGCAATAGTGCTAACCGCTGAGCCACCATGCCATCCCAAATTGTGTGGCCCTTTTGAATGTTTGCACATAATTGGACTTGCATGGTAAAATATAAAATAGACAGGCAGGAGGCTGGAAGAACACAGTAAGCCAGGCAGCATCAGGAAGTGGAGAAGTCAACGTTTCTGGTGTAACCCTTCTTCCAGCCTCCTGCCTGTCTACTTTGGATTCCAGCGTCTGCAGTTTTATTGTCTCTAATAAATAAATAGGGCTGGCTTGTGCATAGGCTACATATGCACTTCTGAAATATCAAGCAACCATCTTGATAGGATCCAGTGTGACAATGGCACATTTTGTTCCTCTAGGCTCCAGGAAAACATTCTTCTGTCAGGTTCACAAATATAGATTAAAGTTTATCTACTAGTCTCACATTGGGCTGGATCCTGAACTGATTTTTTTTGAAGAAGTACTGAAGAGGATTGATTAGGGTAGAGTGGTGGACGTGATCTACATGGACTTCAGTAAGGCATTCAGCAAGGTTCTTCATGGTAGACTGGTTAGCAAGGTTCGATCTCATGGAATACAGGGAGAACTAGCCATTGGATACAGAACTGGCTCAAAGGTAGAAGACAGAGGATGATGGTGGAGGGTTGTTTTTCAGACTGGATGCCTGTGATCAGTGGTGTGTCACAAGGATTGGTGCTGGATCCACTACTTTTGTCATTTATATAAATGATTTAGATGTGAACGTAGGAGGTATAGTTAGTACGTTTGCAGATGACACCAAAACTGGAGGTTGTAGTATACAGTGAAGAAGGTTACCTCAGAGTACAGCATGATCTTGATCAGATGAGCGAATGGGCAGGTGGAGTTTAACTTAGATAAATGTGAGGTGCTTATGCAGTTAATGATAAGGTCCTAAGGAGTGTTGCTCAACAAAGAGATCTTGGAGTGTGGGTAAGATGAAGAACAAATAGGGAGAGTTTACTGAATACAATAGCGCTAGCAATCTGAGGTGTACTTGTTTTAATGCGAGCAGTATGACAAATAAGGCAGACAAATTTAGGGCTTGGATTAATACATATAACAATGATGTTGTAGCTATTACAGAGACTTGGTTGAGAGGGGCAAGATTGGTAGCTTAATGTTGTGGGATTTAGATATTTCTGGTGAGATAGGGGTATAAAAGAGATGGGGAAGTTGCATTACTGATAAGGGAGAACATCACAGCTGTACTGAGGGAGGACACCTTTGAGGCCTTATCTGGTGAGGCCATGTAGGTAGAGCTCAGGAATAGGAATGGTGGAATCATTTTGGGATTATACTACAGGCCTTCCAACAACCTATGGATGATAGAGGTACAGAAATGTTAACTAATTATGGAAAAATGTAAAACACCAAGGGTTGTTGTGCTGGGTGATTTTAGCTTCTCTATATTGACTGGGACTTGCTTAGTGCCAGGGCTTGGATGGAGGAGAAATTTTGTTCGATGTATCCTGAAGATTTTTTGAAATAACATATAAATAGTCCAACTAGGGAAGGAGTCATGCTGGACCTGATATTGGCGAATGAGCCTGACCAGGTGATCAGAATTTCAGTGAGGGAGCATTTTGGGGACAGTGATCATAATTCTGTAAGTTTTGGGTTATAGATAAGGACAAGTGTAGTCCCCTAGTGAAAGTGCTAAATTGGGGGAAGGCTAACTACCACGATATTAGGCAAGAACTGGGAAATGTAGATTGGGAGCAGCTATTTGAGAGTAAATGCATATCTGGTATGCAGGAATCTTTTAAAAGTCAGTTGATTAGGGTTCAGGGCCAACATGTTCGTGTGAAAAGCATGGCAAGATTTGGGAATCTTGGGTGATGAGAAATTGAGAGCTTAGTCAAAAAGAAAAAAGTATATATCGAGTTGAGGAAACTGAAGACAGACAGAGCCTTCAAAGAACACAAAAAAATTCAAACAAAGAATTGGAAGGGGCCATGAAATGCTCTTGGCAGACTGGATTAAGAAAAATCCCAAGCTATTTTATGCATATATAAGGAACAAGAGGTCGTGAAAGAATAGGTCCACCCAAGGACAAAGGAGGGAACTTATGCTGGAGCTGGAGGAAGTTGGTGAGGTTCTTAATGAATATTTTACATCAATGTTCACAAAGGAGAAGGACAGGGTGTATGATGAGGGGTGCGTTGATATTCTAGGGCATGCCATTATTAAAAAGAGGGAGATATTGGATGTTTTGAAAAGCATTAAGGTAGACATTCTGCAAGACCTGATGGGATCTATCCCAGAATGCTGAGGGAGGCAGGTGAGGAAATTGCCAGGACCTTGTACAAAACCTTTGTCGTCTCTTTAGTCATAGGAAAAGTCTCAGACCACTGGACGATAGCCAACATTGTTCTTTTGTTTAAGAAGACCATGAGGTAATCTGGGAATTTATTGGCCAATGAACCTTACATTAGTGGTAGGAAAGTTATTGGAGAAGATTCTTAGTTGTAGGATTTAATTACATTTGAAAAACGTATGTACTTATTAGCGATAGGCAGCATGGCTTTGTGCAAGGAGGGCCGTGTCTCACAAATTTGATTAAATTTCTTGAGGAAGTGACAAAGGTGATTGATGAAACCAGGGTGGTAAATGATGTCTATATGGACTTTAGCAAGGCCATGACAAGGTCCTTCATGGCCGACAGTTACAAAATATGAATTCCCATGGGATCCTCAGTGAGCTGGTAAGGTAGATACAGAGCTAACTCTGTCATAGAAGACAGAGCAATAGTGGAAGGGAAATTTCAGATGGGAGATCTGTGACCAGCGGTGTTCCACAGTGATCAGTGTTGAGACTCTTGTTTTTTGTCATATATACAAATGATTTGGAAGAGAATGTAGGTTGTCTGATGCGTAAGTTTGCATACGACACAAAAGTTTGGGGGAACCATGTATAGTGAGGAGGATTGCTAGAGGATAAAGCAGGATATATAGATAGACTGGAAACTTGGGAGGTGAAATGACTGATGGAGTTTAATTTGGATAAATGTGAGGTGATGCATTTTGGGTGATCGAATGCAGGAAAGAAGTATACAGTAAATGGCAGAACCTTTTAGCAGTGTTAACATGCAGAGGATCCTTGGTGTATAGGTCCACACTTCCCTGAAAGTGGCAACACAAGTTGATATGGCATGCTTGCCTTCATCATTTGGGTCACTAATCTAAAAATTTGACAAGTCATTTGCAGCTATTTAGAACTTTAGTCAGGCCACATTTGGAGTATTGTGTACATTTCTGTTTGCTACACTACAAGAAGGATGTGCAAACTTTGGAGAGGGTACAGAAACTATTTAGTAGGATTTGCCTCGTTTGGAGGGCATTACCTATGAGGAGAGATTAGACAAACTTGATTTGTTTTCATGAATGTCGAAGAATGAGGGGCAATTTAATAAAAGTTCACAAAATTATAAGAGGCATGGATAGTTGGAGCCTTTTTCTCGGGATAGTAATATCAAATACTTGTGGTATTGGTTTAAGGTAAACGGAGGTAAGTTTAAAGGAGATATGAGAAGAAGATTTTGTACACACAGGGTGGTAAGTGCCTCGAATGTGCTGCCAGAGGAGGTAATGGAGGTGGATGCAATAGCAACATTTAAAAGGCATCTTGATAAATAGGCAAGGAATAGGGGGATACAGACCGTGCAGAAACAAAAGATTTTTAGCTTAGAAAGGCGTCACGTGCCAGCATTGTCTTGGTACGCTGAAGAGCCTGATCCTGTGCTGTGCTTCTTTGTTCTTTTTAGAACAATAATTTCTGAGGAGTATTCATTATTAAATTGCTGAAAACAGAACATTAGCATGGCCGTTTTACAATTAGATGATGCTAGTTGTTTTTAATTTTTAGGGTGCTGCAAGAAGTTTAAATCTCTATTTGCAAACTTTTCCTAGGATTTTGCTCGCTTTTGTTTTTTTTTAAAAAACTAGGTTAGTGAACGAGACTTTGAAACTGAAAAGAGACTGCGTAAGGATCTTCGACGGACAAAAGCCCTTCTAGCTGATGCACAAATAATGCTGGATCACTTAAAGAATAATGCACCCAGCAAACGGGAAATTGCACAGTTGAAAAACCAGGTAAGACTTCTTTTTTTTTTCATCATTTTAAGCTCTAGCTTCTCAAAGTTATAAAATACTGTTGGTCAATATTACTGTTTTGTGGAAGATCATTCCTGAAGTTAATAAGATAAAATTAATCATTGATGAAAAACTGAAGAGCAGAAGAAACCCATTTGGTTCCTTGAGCCTGCTCTGCCATTTAATAAGATCATGGCTGCTCTGATTGTAATTTGAAAGTTGCCACCTTCCCCCAATACCCTTTCACCACTCCTCTATTTCATCCATATTTTATCCACCACTGCCTTAAAAATATTCAAAGACTCTGCTTACCCCATCTTTTGAAGGAAGAGTGTTCCAAAGACATTCAACTCTGAGGAAAACATTTTTCTTCAACCCTGCCTTAATTGGGCAACCTATTATTTTTAAACAATGATTCCTATTTCTAGATTATCCCCCATAAGAATGAATACCCTTCCCACATCAATCATGTCATGCCCTCTCAGGCTTTTATGTTTCAGTCAAGTAACCTTATGCAACTCCAGTCGATACAAGCCTAACCTGTCCAACCATTCCTCAAAAGACAGACACTGCCCATTTCAGATATTAATCTTGTAAATCTTCACACAACTGCTTCTTACAGATGTAAATCCTTCCTTGAATAAGGAGACCATTGCTATACACTGAGCTCCATATTGGTCCCACTAGTACCTGAAGCATAACCTCCCTGCTTCTGTATTTCCTGATGAAGGACTCCGGCCCGAAACGTAGATTTTCCTGCTCCTCAGATGCTGCCTGACCTGCTGTGCTTTTCCAACAACACTCTCAACTTTGTATTCCTTTCCCTTTGCAATAAATGATAATATTCTATTAGTTTTCCTTATTACCTGCTGTATCTGAACACTAGTTTGTGATTAATGACAGAGGACATTCAGATCCATCTAAACCTTAGATCTATGCAATCTCTCACCATTCAGATAAGGTTGTTTCTATTTTATTCTTCCTGTCCAAAATAGGTAATTTCATATTTTCTCACATTATACATCATTTTCTAATCTTTGGCTAATCACTTAAATTAATGATATTTCTTCGAAATCTCCTTGTATCCTCTTCATAGCTTATTTTCCTACCCATCTTTTGTGTTTTCAACAAATTTTACAATCATACCTTTCGTCGCTTCATCCAAGTAATAAATGTGAATTGTAAATAGTTGAGGTCCCAGCACTGATCCCTGCAGCCTACCATTCATCACATCTTGCCCATCAAAAAAAAGACCCATTTATGTCTACTGTGTTTCTTGCTAATCTATCAATGCCAATGTTTCCCCCTTCGCCATGAGCTTTTTTATTCTGCAATAACCTTTGATCCAAGTAGACATTTAATGAGGCATCACATCAAAGTACAGTACAGCTACTAGTTCCCCTTCATCCACAATATGCTGCTACTTCAAAGAGCTCCAATAAATTAGTTGAATGTAACTTCCCTTTCATAAGACCATCTACTTGATTACCTTGACTTTTTCTAAGTATACTGTTATGACACCTTCAATAATAGCTTCTAATATTTTCCCATAAATGGTAAGTTAATGGTCATGTGGTTTCCTGCAACCTTTCCCCAATTGTAAGTAACATAAGCAGAGATCTGTTAAGTGGCAGAATCTGTGTTTCTTTTTAACTCGAGCAATATGGATATTGCTGGTATATTAGAATTTATTGCCTATCCTAAGGCGGGGCTGCACTGGTTCAAGTAGACACCGCATTACAACCTTCTCAAGGGGAACCAGGGGTGGGCAACAAATGCTGGCCAACCAACAACCCACATTCCATGAGTGAACAAAAAAAAATTTGCCTTGCAAAGGTACTGGCTAAATTACATTCCATATGGTGTGGGTGTGCCATCGGCACTATTATGTAGGGAATACTAGGACTTTGACCCAGCAACAGTGAAGGAATGATAGTATATCTGAGTTCAGTGGGGAATTTTCAGGTAATGGTATTCCTGTCTGTCGACTGCCCTGGTTCTTTGTGGTCAAGGCTGCAAGTTTGGAAAGTTATTTAAAAGAAGCTTTAGTAATTTGCTTCAGTGCCTCTTTCGATGGTACCAGTGATGGACGGAATGAATGTTTAAGGTGGTGGATGATGTGCCAGTCATATGGAGAGTATTGCTTCTGATGGTGTACTCATCCAGGCAAGTAGTGCATATTCTATCACATGCGTGACTTCTGTCTTACAGCTAGCAGGAAAGCTGTGGAATAACAAGGTCATGTGATTGCCTGCGAATACTGAGCTTCTTGCTTGCGCAGGGTGCCACAGTATTTATGTCGTTCATTACTTAAATTTTGTCTCAACAATAATCCAAGGATATTAATTGACGGGAGTGGCTCAGCAAAGATAATTCTGTTGTATGTCAAGGAAAAGTTCTTTGACTTACATGTTGAAGATGGCCATTTGTATGGTATGAATATTAAATATCACTTGACTCAAGTTGATGCCTTTCTGAAGTAGAAATATGCAAGATTCTCAATAATCTTAGATTTTATTTTTTATCTGATTGTTATGTGTTCTGTAACTTCTTTAAGCAGCAGCTCCGGTATGTTTTGGTGGATTATGATTTATGTAGACCGATAAAAGATAAATTACCAAAATAAATAATTGGTATCCTAAAGAATACATTGAAGCTAGTTCTCTGACAGTTTTTCTAACATGTATGCTATAATTTCAATGAAAAGGCAACCAGAATATTGAGAAAATAAAATGTCGTCATTTAAGACCATAAGATCTGCCAAAAATAAATCTTTAAAAAGAGGTAACCCCTCCATGGAGAATATTTAATATTCCTTGATGAGCAATATAAAAAAAAGAAAGAACAATCCATCAGAGTTTTTTATTTAATTCCAGGCCAGCAATCTCCATCACTTTCTTCATGATGCTTTAGGAAACAAATGAAAAACTCTTATACGCTTTCACAGTTTGTTCATGGATGATTGTCTTATGAGATCTGCAAATGTTAACGTCCTCACAATAAGCCTATGAGATTAATTAATGGTATTCTCTGTATCAATGCATAATGCTGAGATATATACATTTATTCTAGTGTTTAAGATAATTGTATTCTCAAAGAATGGGGAAATGAGGCAAGGCAAAACTAATCTAGAAAAATATTTCTGGTATTGAAAACACTTCTTAATTACATTATGTTAATCTCAGAACCTGCTCTGTCATCCAACAAGATCATGGCTGATCTTCGATCTCAACTGTATTCCTACACTATCCTCTGATCCCTTGATATTTTTGCGTAGAAATCTATTGATCTCAGTCTTGAGGTTGCTTAGAGTTTGCCCCAGAGATTTGTGTAGGCTCCAAAAGGACTCTCATCTCGTTCTCTACCAGGGAACATCATTCCTGCATCTTTCCATTCGATCCCTGCAAACAGATTTTTATGTTTGAAAGTGATTACGTCTTTTTTTCTAACTCCAAAGGTTATAGCCCTTCTATATAATCTTCCTTCACAGGACATTCTCTACATCCCAGGAACTAGTTTGGTGAATTTTGTTTTTACATTCCCTCCATAGCAATTTTATCCTTCCTGGAGTAACTCTACCAAAACTGCACACAATATTCTAGGTGTAGTCTCATGAAGCCTCTGTATAATTGTCGTCGGGCATTTTTATCCTATTCTCTTATCCTTTGTAATGAAGGCCAACATACCATTTGCCTTAATTACTTGCTGTACCTATATATTAACTTGCAATGATTCATAACCAAGGAAACCCAAGTCACTCAAGTTCAAAACTTCCCAGCCTTTTACTATTGAATAAATGAATATTGAATACTATCGAATATTTTTGATTTTCCTGCCAGTTTCCGCTTTGTATTCCATCTGCTAGATTTATGGACACTGATTAGCAGTCCAAATCCCTTCATATCTTATTTTCCCTCACAACTCCCACTCCCACAGCTTTGTATCAGCTATCGCATTTAATCTCCACATCCAGCTCATTGGTATTGATTATATTTAACTGGGGCCCACACTTAATCCTTGTAGTATCCCACAACAGACAGCCTACCAACATGAAAATTAACTATTTATTTCCTGCTCTGATTTTTCTCTATTTACTAGTTCTTAATCCATGTCATAGCCCTCCAATCCTGTATTTTACTTTTGCTTGCTAACATCTTGCCTGGGCTCTTAAGAAAACCTTAAAAATACCTCCCCCACCAGTAATATCTTCTTTTAATGATAATGGCATTTGTTAATTGATTTTGGGCTATTAGCACTTTTGTAAGTTTCAGAAACTTTATATAAACATGGCTGATCCTAGAATCAACTATTGTCACTTAATTCAGAGATTGCTCCTTTTTTTTACAGTTTATTTTTTACCTAATCTAATTTAATCATTTTTCATTCCTTGTAATTATTGCCGATTTTTAGCTTGAAGAGTCAGAGTTCACTTGCGCAGTAGCTGTCAAGGCTCGAAAAGCCATGGAAGTTGAAATGGAAGATCTGCACCTTCAGATTGAAGATATCTCTAAAGCCAAAGTTTCAGTAAGTACGGATAAGCGTTTTGGAATTGGGATTTTAAAGTAGTAGTAAAACAGATTTGCCGTTTCAGTTCTGAAGGGTTTTTTTTTTTGAAGAAATCAGAAAATTATTTGAAGCCACGGACTAAATACCTGGCTTTCCAAGGGACCATACAATATAAATGACTATAAAGATATCTGTAAATTTAATTGAGTTGTATATAATTCTGAGTTTTATGACATGCAGAAAAACAAATGGTCTGCAGTCACTACTAGCCCAATTTCAATTTAGAAGAACAGTTCATATCAGCCGAAGGGCAGGTCAGTTTCCAAGCTGGGAGAGTTTGTGCCGAGGTTATCTAGGTCATTAGAACTGGAAATAAGCTTCTCGACCCTCCCTACGAAAATGAATCAATTAAGTAACAAATTAAAAATACTTCACTGTGATTGAATATCTGAAAAGGATATTGCTAGAAAAATGGTTGAATCTTTCGCTTTGGTGATTATGATCAGATCTATCTTAACTGTTTTATCTGTTTATTAATTCGTCGTGTTTTTATACGATAAACTTGTTCTTGTGTCAAAAAAACATTGAACGTATTCACGCAAGTTTGTTAGTGATTAATCACCATAGTAACCAACTACAAAAATTGAATTATGATCTATCATGTCAAGTTGCCCCATGTTGCCCAATCTGACTTGCCCAGTGTTGTGCTCAAAAATTATGGTGGTGATGAAAGCATTCAAACAAAATGGATAGAACAGATGGGTGAAGAATTGGAGCAAAATAGAGGATGAATTACTGGGGTGGTTTCAGGGGAAGGTAGAAATTGTACAAGTCTAACCGGGTGCACCTGAATTAGAGCAGGATCAACATCTTTGCAGAGAGATTTACTAATATGCTTTGTGGGGTTAAACTAATTTGGCAGGATGTTGGCATGCTGAGTGTTGATTAAATATGGGATTATGCACAGAATTATATAGAAGTGGAAACAATTCAGTCAAGAAAGTAGTGTAAATTATAGTTAAGCGGATGCACAAGGAAGCATGAAAAGGTTGTCTGGCATTTATTTTGGTACAAGGCATCTTGTAAGTTAGGCAGATGGGTTGCAAGAGTTGCTCAACACATGGGATGTGATATGTGATGATACTATGGCTTTAGAGGTGTACTGGGTTTCCTGTTTTATTTCTATGAATAGATGTGAGACAGGTGATAAGTGGTCTGTTCCAAGCCAATAAGCAGTTTGTGAGGCCTTAGGTTTTTTTTAGACGTTGGAACAATAGAAGTAGCATGAATCAGTGAGTGGAGTCAGGCTCCCACATGACCGGGTTTTAGTATAGCTTTCAGCAGTTATTGGAGTTTTGAAGCTGCCATACAACACTCCAAAATACTTAAGTTCTCTCTCACTCTGCTATAAATTTGTGTTCTTTCCTCCTTGACTGGAGAAACATTGCATGTACAACAATCTATTTTACTGAATTTGCCTTTGACAGGGTGTGTTTATCGAGTATTACTATGTTGGAACAGTTGCTGTTTTGTAGTTAAGTAATCCATTTTTCTGTTAAGTTTTGTAACAGAGTTACATTTATACCAATTCTTTTTTCTTTTGTTTGTATTTTAACTGGAGAGTTAAGAATAAAGTGTGTTTTGCTTAAAGCTAAGTGGTTTGATCGATCAAATTAACTCTGAACACAGCACCTTTATTCTTGTCTTTAAAAAGGAAAAGGTTAGGGTTTAGGCAATCTCCTTGATATATTTGAAGGGTCTTTGATCTGGCCCTTAACAGATATCATTGCTACCACACAGACACAGTTGAGAGAGAGATTTAATATTCCAGGGCATAGAATCTTCAGGGGAGGTGATGTCACAGCTTTGATTAAGGTGTCAATACTGCAGTAAGGAAGAATGATATCTTAGAAGGTTCCTCAAATGAGGTCACATGGGTAGAACAAGAAGTATTAACTCTACTTTCTCTGCTAGACCTGTTAAGTTTCTCCAGCAATTTTTGTTTTAATACAGAAATTAGGGAGCTCAGAGGTAGCTCTAACCCATGGCCAGAGACACACCAAGAGGGGTTGAAACATATTTAACCTGGAGCTGTAATCTGCAAACCGAGTAAGGAAAAATAAATCAGTTTCTCATACAAAGAGAATATCACCAGTATGATGTTGTATATTGATTGTGTCCTTCGTCTAACTTATCATATTTGAGTTTAAAAGTAGATTTCCACTTTACCTTTCATAGAATCCCTGTAGTGTGGAAGGAGGCCATTCGAGTCCACACCAGCTCTCATACCCCTACCCAACCCTATAACCCTGCATTTCCCCTGGCTAATCTATCTCGCCTACATATCCCTGAAAATTATGGCAATGTAACATGGCCAATCCACCTAACCTGCATATCTCCACAGTGTGGGAGGAAACCAGAGGAAACAAACAGAGACATGGGGAGAACATGAAAACTCCACACAGGCAATCGCCCAAAGCTATATTCGAGCAGGGGTCCATGGCACTGTGAGGCGGCAGTGCTAACCACTAACCACTAATTGGTGGAGCAATTATTTCAAGCACAAGTCAAAGTTTTTTTTAAAATAGGCTTTACAACACTCCCTTTGTGTCATGAATACTTTCTCCTTGATCTGTCAACTGCTATTAGCCTTTAATGAGATTAAAGATGGTTCCTAGCATTTATAGACAGTACATTGGTGATATTTCATTTGTATGATAAATTGACTTCCTTTCCTTCCTCTGTTTGTAGGTTACAGTTCCAGGTCATATGTGTCTCAAGCCCTCTTGGTGCCTCCAGCCATGGTTCACCCTAGTATCTGAGCTACCTAGTAATTTCTGTCAGAAATTGCTAGAAAAGCTCAGCAGATCGGGCAGCATCTGTGAAGAGAAATCAGAGTTAATGTTTCAGGCCCAGTGAGTAATGCGTTCTGAGGAAGAGTCACCAGACCCAAAACATTATCACAGATGCTGTCAGATCTGCTGAGCTTTTCCAGAAATTTGTTTTTGTTTCTGACTTCCAGCATCTGCAGTTCTTTCAGTTTATGAAGAATTAGAGGTGGGATTATAACTGTTGCCACATATTACAATGCTTTATTTTAATGCTTTAGGATATTTTTTCTGTGTACAGATTAATTAAATCAGTGACAGTACAAAGCCTTGTCATACTCCACTTTAAACATATTTGATTGTCCTTCTTCTAGCTTCATACATGCTTTTTGGTCCTACCAAAGGCTCAAGATAAATTCCATGTCTTTACTGTTAGTACAATATTTCAGCAATAAGTTGATAATATACAGCTTTCTTATTCTTAAGCAGAGTAGACAAAAGAATGAACTTTTAATATCTTTCATGACCTTGCAGAAGTGAGTAGGGTGGGTGTTTGAGTGCTTTATAGTAATAAAGTGAAGCCAATAGTAATAAAGTGATGACACTTTATTTCCAAAATGGAATATGCTATGTTTCTCAACATTCACATTATAGAAACAAATTGATGAGCAAAAAGCACAGACTGTTGTGATATTGTGGAAAGAATTGTGCAATTACAAAATATTGATCATTGTTGTGTTAATTATTGACATGAAGCTATTCAGTAGTACATTGCATAGTCGCACAACCCCTTACTAAACTCGTTAAATGCATCGCTCCCTGCAGATTGGAAAAATGACAAATGGAGCTCCAGAGTTCAAGGAAGGAGAGAGAAAACTGGAAACTAGATCTCTTACCCATAATATGGAAAATACAAGGATCTGCAATAAGGAGTGCAACAATAGACTTAGACAATAATGGCAGATTTAGGCAGAGTAAGCATAGATTTATTAAAAAGAAATCATGTTTAACAAATCTATTGCAATGTTTTGATGATGTAACTAACAAATAAGGGGAATCATTGGATGTGGTATATTTAGATTTTCAGTAAGCAGTTGATAAAATCCCATGCAAGAGGTTAATAAACAAAATTGAAAAACAGATTTAAACGACTATATTGACATGGATTGAGAGCTAGTTAACACACGGAAAGCAGAGTCAGAATAAATGGATCATTTTCAGGTTGTCAGTTTAAGTACTGCAAGGATCAGAACTTAGGATCCAATTATCCACAATCCAAATCATACATTTAATCCTACATTTAAATCTAATATTTCCAAATTTGCAGATGTCACAAAACTAATTGGGGTTGAGAATTGTGAGGAGGGTGTTAAGATGCTTGACACAACATTGTGGGCTTAAGGGCCTGTGCTGTACTGTTCTATGTTGTATATTTTTAAAGTGAATTAGAAAGGCTAAATGAATATGAAGAAATTTGGCAGATGAAATGATGGAGAAATGCGAGGTTATTTGCTTTAGTAGGAAAAATAGATAATTTCTCAAATGGTAAAAGGCTTGGAAGTGTTGAACTTCAAATGGATTTGGATGTCTTTGTTCATTAATCACTGAGAATTAACATGCAAATATAAGCAATTAAGGCAAATTGTCTTTAAACCTTTATTACAAAAGAATTTGAGCACAGAAGCACAGATTTGCCATGTCCACAAGACACAGAGAGATCATATTGCTATAAAAGCTCCTTTTCTTGTTTAAACTTAACAAACATACAAATTAGGTGCAGGTCACTCAGTCCTTCAAACCCCTCAGGATTTTGCATTCATTCTCTATATAGATAAAATTCCACTTTAATCCTGTGCCATAATGAACTATTTCATATTTTCTTGCATTATATTCCATTTGCCATATTTTGCCAATTATCTTACTTGTCAATATTGGTCTGCATCTTTGTTATGTCATCTTCACAATGTATTTTCCAACCTGTCTTTGTCATCTGCAAATTCAGTCACAATATCTCGATTCCCTCATCCAAATAAATTGTTATAAGTTGAGGCCCACCACAGAACATTGTGGGACCCCCTTGGTTACATCCTGCCAATCTGTCTTCTACCAACCAGTCTCAGTTAATATGTTACCGTCTGCACCATGCCTATACTTTACTCCTTCAAAGAATGCCAATAAATTGGTTAAATATAATTTTCATTTCACAAAACCATCCTGACATTTCTTTACTTTGAATTTTTCCAAGTACCGCATTGTAACCACCTCAAAAGTCAATTCCACCCTCTTTCCTTCAATAGACACCAAGTTAATTGCCTTATAATTTACTGATTTCTGCTTCTTGCCCTTCTTTGCTGGGCTAAAACAAATCCTAGGTAGAGATAAATGTTTAACTATGTTTTCTGAACCTTTACTTCAGCCTGGTAAGAAAGTTTACTAGTGGCGTCAACTTAGCCTGCTTCATTGAGTTAGAAGTTTGTGGTTTCACATTTCGCAGCTGCTTTGGGCACAAATTCTAGACCGGCAGCTACTCCAAGATTGCCTGTTTGCCTATACAGGACGGAAAACATCAATAGTAATATTAGAACAGCAACAACTACCATGGTTCCACATTCCTTTTTTAATCAACAGCAACAATAGTCCTATTATCTGATATGTTTATCTTGTAGGTATTTGTAGAGTTATAGAGATGTACAGCATGGAAACAGACCCTTCGGTCCAACCCGTCCATGCCAATAAATGATTTGGATGTCAGCATAAGAGGTACAGTTAGTAAGTTTGCAGATGACACCGAAATTGGAGGTGTAGTGGACAGCGAAGAAGGTTACCTCAGATTACAACAGGATCTGGACCAGATGGGCCAATGGGCTGAGAAGTGGTAGATGGAGTTTAATTCAGATAAATGCGAGGTGCTGCATTTTGGGAAAGCCAATCTTAGTAGGACTTATACACTTAATAGTAAGGTCCTAGGGAGTGTTGCTGAACAAAGAGACCTTGGAGTGCAGGTTCATAGCTCCTTGAAAGTGGAGTCTCAGGTAGATAGGATAGTGAAGAAGGCGTTTGGTATGCTTTCCTTTATTGGTCAGAGTATTGAGTACAGGAGTGGCTGTACAGGACATTGGTTAGGCCACTGTTGGAATATTGCGGGCAATTCTGGTCTCCTTCCTATCAGAAAGATGTTGTCCAAATGCCTCTTAAATATTGCAATTGTACCAGCCTCCACCACATCCTCTGGCAGCTCATTCCATACACGTACCACCCTCTGTGTGAAAAAGTTGCCCCTCAGGTCTCTCTCATATCTTTCCCCTCTCACCCTAAACCTATGCCCTCTAGTTCTGGACTCCCCGATCCCAGGGAAAAGACTTTGCCTATTTATCCTATCCATGCCCCTCATAATTTTGTAAACCTCTATAACCTCAGTCTCCAATGCCCCAGGGAAAACAGCCCCAACCTCTCCCTGTAGCTCAGATCCTCCAACCCTGGTAACATCCTTGTAAATCTTTTCTGAACCCTTTCAAGTTTCACAACATCTTTTGAGGCTATAAATTCTAATTGACTGCCAGTTTTCCTTATATAGCAGTGGTTACATGTCAGAAGTCGTCCATTGATTTTTAAATCATGGAACAGCACATTAAAGCAAAAAAAGGGAAATATTTCTGTTTACTTAAAATAGAGTTATCTTAATATTGGGTTTCAATTGATCAAAGTGCGTTTGCATTCACAATTTTCCAGAAACTGAATTTCCAAATTCCGGTTTGGTTCAAAAGAATAGTTAAGTGTTTCTCACATGGATGCCAAAATTACAGGGAGAATCGGCCTGAACTACTCTCAGTCAGCTTCTAAGAGCATGATGTTTGGTGGCACTGCTATAAAAGCAAAGAAAATGCTAACCTGACTCCAATCTATAAATACTAAATGAACCACAATAAGGCACCTTTATTAAATAAAGAGCGAGCCTTCAGAGTTAGTAAGTACAACTTTTAAACTGCAGTATCAATCAGCATATGTGACATTTCGTAATTGTAAAATGATGCAGTAAGGTTGGTGAAATCATACAAATGGCTCAAATGTAATTTGTGTCTGCATTTCCTGTCCATAGTTGGAAGAACAATTAAGTCGTTTGCAACGTGAGAAAAATGAGCTACAGAGCCGTCTTGAGGAAGATCAAGAGGATATGAATGAACTCATGAAGAAGCACAAAGCTATAGTTTCTCAGGTTGGTAATGGACTTGCCACATTGCGGCTTATTTTTCTTAATACATCATTATCTCACAAACTGAATTGGTGAGTTTAGATTCTATTTGTTTGAAAATCTCAGACAGATTTGCTTAATAGACAAACTAATAACTAGACAGCTACTCTAGCATGTTGCTACCTTGACTCCTCATGTCTGCTGGACATATGATCTGGTTCTTGGCTAGTTAACCTATTCCTCAGTGAAGTGATAGAAGATCCAATATTCAAGATAAAATTACATGAAGGGACAGGATGTACGTGTATTTGGAAAGGCAAGGACTGATTGGGGATAATCAGCATGGCTTTGAGTGTGGGAAATCATGTCTCACAAACTTGATTGAATTTTTTAAGAAGTAACAAAGAGGATGGATGAGGGCAGAGCAGTAGATGTGACCTATACGGACTTCAGTAAGACATTCAACAAGGTTCCCCATGGAAGACTGGTTAGCAAGGTTAGATCTCTGAGTACAGGGAGAAGTAGCCATTTGGATACAGAATTGGCTCAAAGGCAGAAGACCGGGGATTGTGGTAGAGGGTTGTTTTTCAGACTGGAGGCCTGTGACCAGTGAAGTGCCACAAGGATCGGTGCTGGATTCACTACTTTTCATCATCTACATAAATGATTTGGATGTGAGCATAAGAGGTATAGTTAGTGAGTTTGTAGATGACACTAAAATTGGAGGTGTAGTGGATAGCGAAGAAGGTTACCTCAGATTACAACGGGATCTTGATCAGATGGGCCAATGGGCTGAGAAGTGGCAGATGGAGTTTAATTCCAATAAATGCAAGGTGCTGCATTTTGGGAAAGCAAATCTTAGCAAGGTCCGAGGGAGTATTGCTGAACAAAGATACCTTGGAGTGCAGGTTCATAGCTCCTTGAAAGTGGAGTCGCAGGTAGATAGGATAGTGAAGGCGGCATTTGGTATGCTTTCCTAGATCGGTCAGCGTATTGATTACAGGAGTTGGGAGGTCATGTTGCTGCTGTACAGGACATTGGTTAGACCACTGTTGGAATATTGCGTGCAGTTCTGGTCTCCTTCCTATCGGAAAGATGTTCTGAAACTTGAAAGGATTCAGAAAGGATTTACAAGGATCTTGCCAGGGTTGGAAGATTTGAGCTATAAGTAGAGGCTGAACAGGCTGGGGCTGTTTTCCCTGGAATGTCCAAGTTGAGGGGTGACCTTATAGAGGTTTACAAAATTGAGGGGCTTGGATAGGGTAAATAGACAAAGATTTTTTTTCCCTGGAGTCAGGGAGTCCAGAACTAGAGGGCATAGATTTAGGGTGAGAGGGGAAAGATATAAAAGAGACCTAAGGGGCAACGTTTACACGCAGAGGGTGGTACGTGTATGGAATGAGCTTCCAGAGGAAGTGGTGGAGGCTAGTATAATTGCAACACTTAAAAAGCATTTGGATGGGTATATGAATAAGAAGGGTTTGGAGGTATATGGGTCAGGTGCTGGCAGGTGGGACTAGATTGGGGTTGGGATATCTGGTCGACATGGGCGGGTTGGACCAAAGCGAGTGTTTCCATGCTGTACATCTCTATGACTCTATACGAATACATTAGCGGAGTTGCAAAACAATTTTTCAATTCTTGTTTCTGTGAAAATAAAGTTTGAGTCTGAATCTCTATAGCGTATTGGTGGTTTGCTTTCTGCACTTTGGTTACTGTGCCAGTATCAGTAACTGTACATAATGTTTGCAAATATTGCTATCTGCTAAGAATGGGTTAATTTTTTTATGCCATCTTTTAACAGTATGTCAATGACATGACTTTTCCTTTTTCACAAGAGTTCTTTATGGAAAGTTTCAATAAGTATGTGGACAATTCATTATTGCTCAGACAATACAGTAGACAAATCACAGTCTATGTCCATTTCATGGCACTTACTGATGAACTAATCAATTGATTTTTATGGCTGTTGCTTATAAGACATGAGCTCTGGATGGAGAATTCTAATAGTCACCTTTGCATGAAGCTGAGCTTCCAGCATTTGATTTGAATTGAATTGAATTAGCTTTATTGTCACTTATACAAATGATTGCAGTGAAAAGTTTATAGTTGCTGCATTGCAGTGCCATCTTAAGCACAAAGATACCTAAGTGTAGATACATCAGATCAAATTCTTAAGAAACAAAGAAAACTGGAAAAGTGATGAAATAAATTAGTCCAGCATTATAGGACATAGGAATAAATTAAAGTTCAGAATATCAGTCTTTTCTAGTCCATCCTGGCATTTAATCTCAAGGGAGACCTCCACCTTCTCCCCGCCACCTGCGCTGGACCCACCAATGTAGGAACCACCCCATTTTAAGCGCCATCTCTTCACTATTAGGCCCACTTCACTGACACCATTGAAGCCACACTTGCCTTATAATCAAGAGTGCCTGGCTGTACCAGCACCACCATCCTCAATTACTGGAGGAGCTTTGCTGCCACTGCTGCTGGCTCTGAATGCTGGGATAGCAACTCTGCTGATGCTGCTGCCGCCACAGGCCCCAAATGGCAGGAGAACAACCCCACTGCCACTATCTCCTATCGTGGGGAGAGTCCACATCTGCCACTCTTCATGGCCTGCTCTCAATGCCACACCAATGCTACTGATCAACCTGCCACAGAAAAGAGAAAAAAAGAGCAGAAGCAAAAGTATAACAAAGAAGGAAAACAGATGGGAGTGGGATGGACTGCAGGCAACAGCCTGTGTGCAGCCTGTTACTCTGCCACCATCTTGCACCAGAAGTCTTTGTCATAGTTTGGGATGCTCTTGTTGGTCCTCTTGGACCTGCAATGTTGACTTTGTACAATCTCTCATTTCCAGTGGCTATCTTTATTTTCACTACCGACATCTGTTTTGCAATTGTTATATCTAAGAAACAAAGATCCATTCTTTGCTTAAAATACTTAAATTCAGATAGGACATTTGCAGCCTTCCAATTCATTGCGAGGGAATTTGATAGTCATCTTCCTGGTGTTTCTTATCTTCTGCGAATATTATCAATGTGTAAAGGATTTATAGTGCTGAGTCTATATGGCTAATCTGTGTAGGGATGTGGCAGTGCAGCTGTTGTGTTTCCTTTTGCTTTTCTAAATTCTTCTCTACTGTTTTCATTTGTGGCTCTAACTTTTTTTTTCATTATTTTTGTGGAACTGGCACTGAAGCCTATCTTGGTGATTGTGCAGCATCTCCAGCCTAACTTGGACCTGTCTCTCCACCTGTGCTAACCACCAGTCTGGACAGCTCAAAAATCAGTACTGGAGTGCTATTGTACCTCTGTAAAAGGAGGCCTAGATTCATGTCCCACCTCCTCGAGAGTGTGTGTAATAACATCATTAAATAGGTTCATTAGAAAATATCCATGAATCCATACTAACTGTTCAGTCAATATTGTATTGTATTTATTTTTCCCCTAGGCTAAATGTAACTTCTGTACTGCTTCAAGTCTTGGCTGACGTATTTCCTGTGTTTTTCAGGTTTGAAATGCTGCTTTAATTTTATTTTAAAAGAGTAATCGCCACTGATCACTACGTCATATTTTTGTGTCCTTGTACCATTGCAATTAAGTATTAGAGCCCATCAAGCAATCCTTCAATGTGCAGGCTATGGCCCCTGAAACACACCCCACCGTTTTTGCTTCTGATTCCCCTCACTCCAAACCCCATGGTTCCCACTCTGCAGACTCCATCCTGTTTTCCCTCACTTTTTGTTTGGGATCTATTCCAATCTTGGATCCGAGTGGGATACAGTGTTGCTAACAGCTCCTGCTGGTGCTGCTGGCATGAGAAACAGCTCTTGGTGAGCAGGACTCCTACCACTTTGGTCCCTTAAGTAACTGAAGAACAATCGATTCATTTTGGACCACCTCCATTGAATTAATGTAGCTTTTCTGCCAATTCTTCAACCACTTTGAGACATATTGTAAC
Organism: Chiloscyllium punctatum; assembly: GCF_047496795.1. Taxonomy (NCBI): domain Eukaryota; kingdom Metazoa; phylum Chordata; class Chondrichthyes; order Orectolobiformes; family Hemiscylliidae; genus Chiloscyllium; species Chiloscyllium punctatum. Next base: position 75,456,689 of record NC_092757.1, on the reverse strand, counting down.
TTGATAAAGTTCCAGTTATTGTGTGCACTCTTAGAACAACTGATCTTTGGCTTTGTTGTGTCAAGGACCACAATTGGAAACCACCTTTAAAAGTTAAATGCATCTAGCCCATTAATGAATTTGTACAACAAATTTAAAGGCCTCTCCAGGATAAAGAATTTGTCATTTGTAATACACTGGTAATAGGAACTGACCATGACTAGTCATTTCAGAATAGGAGTGGTTATCTATCCTGTTTGAGTCCTTGCTGGCTCACTGTAGAGCAGACTAATCCGTCCCATTTCCCCTACTATATCCCATAGCTTGCTTGTTTATTTTATTCAACTGCCCATCCAATGTCAGTTTGAATCAATGATCATCTCTGCTTGCATCGCTTTTATGAGCAGCAAATTTCAGATCATTTGCTGTGTCATAATGTTCTTCAAATCATCTGTGCACTACTTAACCCAAATCTTACACGTGCCCCTCTTGACCTTGCACCATTAACTTTTCCTTGTTTACCTTACCAAATCATAAAATCATAATTATCTATATCTTATCAGAACTATTTTGTTCCAAGGCGATAAACCATAACTGTCTTAATCTAACTGTGTAGTTAAAATCCCTCATCCCTGGCACTATTCTGGTAAATCTTCTCAGCATCCATTCAAGGACCGTCACATTTTTCTAAAGCATGGAAACCAGGATTGTACTCTCAACTCTGTTTATATCCTAGTCAGACCTTTGTAAATGTTCTGCATAACATCTTTCAATGTGTTCTGCCACCTTCAAAGATTCCACAAGAGTCCTTGTCAAAAGCCTTACGGAAGTCGATGTAAACCACATCAACTGCACTACCTTATCAATAGGTTTAGTCACTTTTCAGAATCTCAGTTAAATTAATCTGACAGGATCTCCCATTAACAAGTCTGTGCTGACTATCCCTGATCAATCCTTCCCTTTCCAAATATTAACCAATACTGTCTCTCAACAATTTTTTCAACAGTTTTCCTACCACTGACATCAGAGTAACTGGTCTGTAAATACCTGGCCTAACCTGCTGTCCTTTTTGAACAAGAGTCACATTAGCTATCCACCAGTCAGCTGGCAGTTCACTTGTAGCCAGTAAAGTATTAAATATCTCCGCCAAGTCCCAGCAATGTCCTCCATCGCCTCCTTTAGCAGCCTGGATACATATTATCAGGTCCTGGGGCTTTATACCTGCTAAAGTATCTAATTTGTCCTCCTTACCATTCCACCTGCAATCCCTGGCTATTATCACTTTTTCATCTGTATTCACAAAGGAGAATTATACATGCCCATGCCCTTTGGCTTCGTGCACAAGTTGCCCCTTTGGTTTCTAATTGGCCCACTGTTTCCTTGGTAATCCTTTAATATACTTATAGAATGTCTAGGGGTTTTTCTTAATCCTATATGACAAAGATATTTTATGGCCCCTTTATCCCCTCCTTTTTTTTTAAGCATCCCCATACACTTTTGAAGGGGCTTCCTGTTTTTAATGTGCTGTACCTAACATATGTTTCCTCCTATTTCTTTTTCAAACTCTTAATATCCCTTGACATCCAGGGTTCTCTGGACTTGCTGCCCTTGTCCTCCACTCTTAGAGGAACACACTGGCCTTGAACCCTCACTATGCTACTTTTAAAAGGCTTCCACTGTCCAAATGTAAATTTATCTGCAAGTAGCTGCTCCCAGTCTATGATTGCCATATCCTGTGAAATGATATTGAAATTGGCTTTCTCCCAATTTAGAAACTTCCACACTATCCTTATTTCGTCCAGTAATGAATTTGAAACTTATGGTTGCTATCACCAAAAAGGTCAGCCACTGTTAGTTCAACCACTTGACCGACTTCATCCCCGAGGATTAGGTGTAGCCCTGCCCTTCTCTGGTCGGGCTATCTACGTACTAACACAATGCCACCCTCACCCTGATGGCCACCTTTGTGTGTGGCTGCATCAAGTTCTGCGTGGATCCCTGGTACACATACACCAAGTGTCACTACGTATTGAGGTTCTACCTGTCCCTGATGTTGCGAAGGATGGGCCTGGCCTCGCTTCAAAACACCTTTGACCACAAGTCCATCAGGAAGTGGTCAGCACGTAGTGTCCTTGAGACACTTCGGGAAAAGGAGAGGGTTGATCCTGTTGAGCGGTTCCCTGGACAGACTGTCAAAGTCATTTGGCAAAATGCCTCATTGCCAGAGCTTTCCAACAAGCACCAAGACATGGCTTGGCTGGTGGTGAGAAGGGCTCTGCCTGTGAGATCCTTTATGCACGCCTGGACTCTCTGCCGCACCACTGGCTGCCCTTGAAGCAGCTGTGGAGCGGACGAGACTGTCACACACCTCCTTCTGGAATGTGCCTACGCAAAGGAAGTATGGAGAAGAATGCAGTGGTGTTTGTCGAGGTTCATCCCGAGCAGCTCTGTGACACTGGACTCCGTGCTCTATGGTCTGTTCCCCGGGATGCACGCAGAGACAAACATGAACTGTGCCTGGAGGATCATCAACTTGGTCAAAGACGCTCTTTGGTATGCCCAAAACCTGAAGGAGTTGACCCCGACTGAGTGTTGCGGACTGGCACATTCCAAGGTCCAGGACGACTTGTTGAGGGACGCGCTGAAGCTTGGGGCAGCTGCTGCCAAGGCGCGGTGCGGAAAGACCACTGTGTAACGTCTGCCTGCCAAAGAAGAACAGGGGGCCCCCACTCAGCAATCGGGCTCTGCTGAAGCCTCCGCTAAATATATGGATGGTAAATGTACAGACCTGTTTATACGAATGATCAATTCCGATCTCTCTCTGTAAAGAAATGCAAGGTGCGCCTATGAATAGCACCACCAGTTGTACAGATCATCAAAATATTTTAAGAAAAGTATATTTTTGAAATAAAAAAAATCTACGTACTAGCACAAAAAGCTCTCCTGGGTACACTTTAAAAAAAGAATTCCACCCATCTATTCCTTTGTGTTCCCATCTATCTTCTGCACTATCCGTCTGGATGGTAGAGGTCATGCATTTGTAAGTGCATATATAATATGCATGTATGTATGTTATATAGATTTAAAACAAACTGGCTCTATGATTGCACTGTCTACCATCCTCCAGTCTAACAAATCACAATTTTCCATGACTCACTGTTTTCTTTCCTTACACCAATCCTTTTAACCAAGCTGACAGTGATCCTCCTAATCCATGAGGCTTAATTTCAGTATTCAGTTTTTATGTAGTATTATATCAAACACTTTCTTAAAATCCATATGGACAGTATCGATTACAAACTCTTCATCAACCTTGCATGTTACTTCATCAAAGATTAAATTTGGGTCAGACAGGCACTCCCTGCCCTTTTTTAGAAATTTGTGTTGACTATCTTTGATTAACTAAATGTTTGCAAGTACTTGTTAATTTTTCTCAGGATTATTATTTCTAAAGCTTAACCGACTATTGACGTTAAGCTAACTGACCTATAGTTGATAGGACTCTTCACATACTCGTTCATGTTCATATACTCATACATACAGAGGGTGGTTTGCATATAGAATGAACTGCCAGAGGAATGCTGAATGCAGGTATAGTTACAACATTTAAAAGGCATGTGGACATCTAAATGAATATGAAAGATTTAGAAGGATATGGGCTAAATGCAGACAAGGAAACTTAATAGGCATGAACAAGTTAGACCGAAAGGTCTTTTTCCATGCTGTATGATATTGCACTTGTTACTCTGCAGTTCCACAGCATCTCCTGTGTAACTTTAAATATGCAGTGCCAATTTTTTTTTAAGCCACTAAGTGTATTTTTATCTAAGATGGATTCATAGAATCTTGAAGGACAGAATGAAGATCATCATGGTTATATCTGCTCTTTCAAGAGATGAGAGCTGAAAATGTGTTGCTGGAAAAGCGCAGCAGGTCAGGCAGCATCCAAGGAGCAGGAGAATCGACGTTTCGGGCATGAGCCCTTCAGGAATGAGGAAAGTGTGTCCAGCGGGCGGAGAGGTCAGGAAGAAGATTGCAGGTTAGGAAGGCGGTGCTGAGTTTGAGGGATTTGACTGAGACAGGAACCTTCCAACCACAAGGGATGAACTCAGATTTCTCCAGTTTCCTCATTTCCCCTCACCCCCCACCTTGTCTCAGTCAAATCCCTCGAACTCAGCACCGCCTTCCTAACCTGCAATCTTCTTCCTGACCTCTCTGCCCCCACCCCCACTCCGGCCTATCACCCTCACCTTGACCTCCTCCCACCTATCGCATTTCCAATGCCCCTCCCCCAAGTCCCTCCTCCCTACCTTTTATCTTAGCCTGCTGGACACACTTTCCTCATTCCTGAAGAAGGGCTCATGCCCGAAACGTCGATTCTCCTGCCCCTTGGATGCTGCCTGACCTGCGCTTTTCCAGCAACACATTTTCAGCTCTGATCTCAAGCATCTGCAGTCCTCACTTTCTCCTCTTTCAAGAGATATCCACTTTTGTCCAGCACTATAATTTTTTCTCCATATCTCTGCAAATTAGTCCTCTTCAAAATTGAAATAAAGCATTTTTTTTAGTCATCTAGGGACTTAGCCCAGATCAATGAACTGCAGTCACAACTTGAAGAAGCCAATAAAGAGAAACAAGAACTACAAGAAAAGGTATGTAACTTATTTTATTGTCCATAATACAGTTGTTCACAAGCAGAACTATGATTGCCTGCATGGCCTTTGTCATTTGCAACAACCTTTAGATTTGGGCATCTGATTTGTTAACTATGTGGCAAAGAGAATTCACTCGAGCTTATTTTGAATGGAAAATGCAATAATGGCCATCAATGAGAGAAAACAGCACAGTTTTGAAACCACAAACTATTCACCCTATTCCTTTTCTTGGAAATCGTTACTTGAAAACAGCGAGCAAGATTAAACAAATCACAAATTTATTCCATTTTGTCTACAATCGTGGTTTTATCCTGAACTTCTCTGTAACTTAGTTGCTTTGTGAAAGCCAAACTGAACAAAATGCTGAAGTAATCTATTTACAGTTTTCAGATTGGGACATGGTGCAATACAACATGACATAAGAAAATGAGACTGTTTTACAAAGAGGAGCTAACGCTTTTAAATTTTGGCTTTGGATCACAGTGTAAATGTAGCTGCTATTCTTCATTTAAAACTTTTGTGCATTGCTTGTAATTGTTTCTTTTCAAAGGTACTAATTTATTGACTGAATCCTTCACTCAATAAATTGATGTAGTTTGTGCGATCTGTTACAAAAACATTATGGAAAAAAATCACTTCTCGGTGTAACAACAAAGTTACACAGAAAATAACTTAAGAACTAGGAGCAAAGGTGTTTAAATCAATTCCTTGATCTTGCTCCATCACTCTGCTTTTTTGCCCACTCTCCATAATCCTTTAAGCCATTATTAAAATCAAATCTATTTATTCCCTCTTAAATTTAATCAATGTCCTCGCTTCTGCCATGCTCTGGGTTAGTGATTCATGATCCTCTGAGATAAGTGATTTCTCCTCATGTCTGTTTGAAATCTGCTACCCTTTGTCCTAAGATTGAGACCTCTTGTTCTAGAGTACACCACATAAATAAACTTCCTTTCTATGTTACTTTGTCAATCCCTTTTTGCATTTTATGTACCTCAATTAGATAGCCTCTCATTCTTTTAAACTCCTGAGAGTATAGGCCTAAACTGTTCAATATCTCTTCATAAGACAAACCTTCCATCTCTGGAATCAGTCTAGTGAATATTTGAGATCAATGATGTGGGCAAAGGCACATTTATTTCCCATCTCTAACTGCTGATGGAGTTGCAGAAATTGTGGAGTTCCAAGATTCTGACATAGGTGAAGTACTTGCCAGTGCTGGGATACACCAGAATTCTTGGTGCCAGTCTATATTTTGTACATCAGGCCAAGCTGCTGAATATGATTCCTGGACATGTCACACAAAGGAAAATGGGCATCCACCTTTCTGGACAGGGACCTGGAGGGCTGTCCTTATGGCTAGTTTCTATCTAGTGAGTGGGAGAACGGGAAACTGCGTATAATTGAGTTGACAGCAAGTAAAAATATGATCTTCATGCATGCGAAAGGCTTTTTTCCACTCACTAGTGAGAATCTCATCTTGCCGTTAAACGCTTGGTTGACATATGGGATCAAGAGCCTCTTCATTGGCCATCTCAACAGATTTTCTCACCAGTGCCCCTACGGTTCAGGGCTGGGAAAATTTAACCAGTGATAGTCTCCCAGCTGCTGTTATTGTTCTTGGCGGTAGAAGTCTTGGGGTAGGGAAGAGTTACTGCAACACACCCATCGATATTGCAATCATATAAAACAAAGAACTAGATGCTGGAGATCTGAAACAAATAAAAACAGAAACTACTAGAAAAACTCAACAGGTCTGACAGCAGCTATGATTTTACATTGTACATATTGTTACTACAGTGATTTATTGCTGTAAAAGATTAAAATTGCATCCACTGGCAGAAATGTCTTTTATACATCTTATTGCTTAGTCAAAGCAATAGTATTACATACCACTTACCCCTCAATTTGCTGCATTCACATTTAAATTAATATGACTTGTGTTATATACTGATTATTCTTCTTCCTATGCAACTTACTCCAGTTACAAGGACTTCAGAGTCAGCTAGAGTTCACAGAACAGTCCATGGTAGATAAATCCTTGGTGAGCAGACAAGAAGCCAAGATTCGTGAACTTGAAACCAAACTGGAATTTGAGAAAACACAAGTCAAACGTCTTGAGGTATGCATTTGCAAATCAAAATCTTAATTGAGATTTGTTTACATTCCATCTTGATTAATCAAACACCTTCATGCTATTTGCTTTAAGATTGAAGTGACTTAGTAACAAAAAATAACATCATACTCTACCTAATCAGTGGCTGCAGAGCTTAATTTCCACTTTAAATGCAGTTTAGGACTCTGGATTTGTACTGAATGGAATTTAGAAGAATGAGGCAGAATCTGATTGAAACTTAAAGAATTCTGAGAGGGCTGGATAGAGTAGAGGTGAAAAAGATGTTTCTACCAGTAAGGGACTCTCTGACCCAAGGGCATATCCTCAGAGGGAAGGGATGACCCTTTAGAACTAAGATGAGGAGGAATTTCTTCAGCCAAGGGGTGATTAGTTTATACAACTTATTTGATGCAAATGGCTGTGGATGCCAAGCTATTGACGGCATTTAAGTCAGAGCTAGATAGGTTCTTGATTGGTAAGAAGATCAAGGGTTACGTATTGAGAAATATATCAGCCATGATTGAATGGCAGAGCAGACTCAATGGGCCAAATGGCCTAATTCTGTTTCTGTATTTTATGTTTTATTGTTTTTTCATGATCAAAAACAATTACAATTGGAAAATTATTTTATTACTAATGTGTTTCACTGATGACTATATGTGACAAGAATAGTAGAACCAAGTCAAAGCCAACATGTGCAGGTGGGGATCATTCGATGAAAATAAAACAGGAGAGAAATAGTGTGAATGTGGCAAAATAGTAGTTAAGGATTTTAGCAATAAAGTAGAGAGGTTTAGAGAGAAACTAGAAATAGTGTTAAGTGCAAAGGCTAATGATTTTGGATAAGGGATTTGATTTGGTGTAGGGAACTGAGATTGGGCTTAAGCAGAAAATCTGAGTTTTGTGCTTCTGATCTGAGATGAAAGTTAGGAAATTGATGGAACTACAAATGGAGAAATCTAACTGTTTGCAAGAGCTCTAGTTAAATTAGTTTTGCCTACTCTTGACGAAGTTACAGCTCATCTCATCATGATGGTAGCGAATGACCTTTATTATCCAACTTGAACAAATATTTCTGCACCTCTGAATGGTAAAAGTGACAAAAATCACTCCAGATGTAGTAGAAAAGCCTGGGACACAAAGGAGGGAGGAATATAAATGAAGTCTGACTCTGACTCTATCCATTATTTCTGTAGCCACTGCCTTTAAGACCATAGGATGTAAGCCAATAAGTCCAAAAGACTTGTCTGTCATTAGTCCCATTAGTTTTCCAAATTATGTTTTCTTTAGTGATCATGATTGATTTATGTTCCTCCTTCCTTTGTGCCCCAGGCATAACTTTTCCAAAATATTTGTACCAGTCTGCCTTTTTTTAAAAAAATCATTCGCAGAATGAGGGCATCACTTGCTAGTCCCGGATTTATTACCTATCCCAGATCATTTCCTTGGTTTGTCTTAGTAATTCTCCAGTTGCACACTTTAAGGACCAATGTTCATTTCCACTACTCTCTTCCTTTAGCATGAAATCCACAAGGAAAACAATGATCTGTGCATCCACTCAGCCTACACCAACTTTTAAAAAGTATTCACCCTCACTTGTGAATATGGCTAATATTTTTGTCTCTATTGTTCTGTGTTTTATTATACTATCAAATTTCATCAGTTGAGAAGTCTGCATCTAGTTTTGCAATTATAGTGTGAATGGAATGTACCAACAATAACAGAAACCAAATCACAACAGAATAATGATCCGTTCGATTTTTGCCTTCTCCTCTTCTGGCATTCAAGCACTAACTTCTCTGAGTATTTTTGCACAATTGTTATTCTTGCTTTGGTTTCATTTGTGCCTGTCCTGTTGTCATAGATCTATTACCTCCAACACTTCCTATATATTACTTAGTCCCCTCTGTTGAACCTCAGGACATAATGCATAGTTTCCATCACTTTTCTTATTTGTATGCTTCTAATTGGCAAGGAGCATGGGATCAAACACACTGACACCTATCTCTAATGTTATACTTTCCCTTTCAAGTTTGACAGTAACAGTACATTCTCTGCCATCAAGATTAGATGAGCTGTGAATTAGTTTAGAATAAGCAAAACTAATTAACCAAAATTCATGAAAACCATTAGATTCCTCTATTTGTAGCTCCATCAATTTCTTAACTCTGATCTCCGATCAGAAGCATAAAACTCGGCAATCTTCTAAAATTACCTAGATTCTGTAAAGTTTCCAGTGAGGTGGCAAATTACGCATTTAACACCTCTATTCAGGAAAAGAGGAAGACTGATATCAGGAAATTCTAGGTCACTTATTTAACACCTGTCATTGGGAAATTGCTGGAGTGCATTATTTAGGAAATACAGCTAGGGAGTTTAGCAAATCATCATAACTGTCAGACAGAGTCAACATGGTTTTCAGTAAGGGAAATTTTATGTGAAAAATGTATTACACAAAAACTTTAAGGCTGTAATAAGCAGGCTGAATGAAAGAGCATGAGTAGATGTAGTGTGTGTGGATTTCCATGTTTACGAAGGTAGCACATCTTTTAAAACAAAAACCTGCATAACAGAAGAGCAGATGATAATGTGGCAGTTATATTAACATAGAATCATAGAATCCCTACTGTGCAGAAAGAGGCCATTGAGCCCATAGAGTCTACACTGACCATCTGAAGAGCATCCCACCCTATCCCCATAACCCTGCATTTATCAAGATTTATCCACCTAACCTGCACATCTCTAGACATCACAGGGCAATTTAGCATGGCCAGTCCACTTAATCTGCACATCTTTGTACTGTGGGAGGAAATCCATGCAGACACACAATGTGCAAACTCCAAACAGACAGTTGCCCAAGGTTGGAATTGAACCTGTGTCTCTGATGCTGTGAAGCAGCAGCACTGTACCATTGTGCCAACCTGAGTAGAGCAATGAGAAGAAACAGTAGGAGAAATGGTTTACATTCAGGTTGGCAAACTGCAAATAGTGGAGAACCACAGAGATCAGTACTAGAATCTTGACTATCTATAATCCATATTAGTAAATTGGATGAAGGGACTTGCAATGCTGTAGCCAAATTCACTCTTGAGACAAAACTGAGTAAATATAGAAAGTTGTGTGGAGGATACAAAGAGTCTACAAAGTGATTTAGATAGGTTAAGAAAGACAGGCAAAATCCGCCACATGCAGTATGGTGTGGAAAAATGATGAGGTTGCTCACTTTGATGCACAGACTAGAAAAACTGATGTTTCCCCTCATGACATCTGGAACCAGTGGCCACAATTTAAAATTAAAAGATCTCCCGTTTAAGGTGGAGATGAGAGAGCATTTCTTTTTCTGATAATTGATTATCTTTTGGAGTTTTCTTTCACAGAGCTGTGAAAGCCAAGTTGATTTGGATAGATTTTTAATTGACAAAGAAGTCAGAGATTTTTGGGGATAAGTAAGAAAGTCGAGTCCACAAAGAGATTCAGGGTAAACAACTGTCCCAGATAATTTGTGACCATCCCGTGAGACCATAAGAAATAGGAATTGAGTAGGCCATTCGGTCCCTCAAGCCTGTTCCACCATTAAATAGGCTCATAGCTGATCCAACGTTCCTCACATCCACGTTCCTGCCCTTTCCCATAGCCATTGATTCTCCTAGATAAGAATCTATCTATTTCAGCCTTAAGTAGGGAAAACTGAAATGTTTGTTCTGAGTCCCATATTGCTTGCAGCCGGATTACAGCTTGTCCTATATTTCAGCCTGTTAAATCGCACCCATGTGATCCTCCAGGCAACCCGCTTTTAATGGTTGGGAAGAACCTGCCTTTCTCTTCCCTTTACCACCCACCACGACCAACCTGAGTTAAGATTGCCAGGCTCAATGGGCCAAATGGCCTACTTCTACTGCTGCTTTTTAGAATCTTGGGATCCTCCCAGTAAGTTCAAATGGGTGCCAGAAACTGAATGCGCTCACATCGGATTTTCACTAACCTTAGCTAACTAATGATCAGAAGGTAGGCTTGTCATTGAATTAAGATTGGAAGTTGAACTCTTGAAGTTGAAAGGCAAACATGAGGTCTTCCAGATTACAAGTGACAGTATAATGCTTCTGCAAGTAACTGAGGAATAGTGCACCCCAAACTGCACCATCTGTTCCCAACCTTTTTAACTTCAAATACAAAATAGATTCAGCAGCTGGGCCACGATTGTGGAAAATGAATTTCTTCAAATGGTGGTCTGAAATTACAGCTGAGACCAGAACAGCTCCCTAGAGCACTATAACTCCCAACCCCAAACTCCTTCTGCCACAGCAGCAGCTACAAAGATTGCTTCCCCAAGAGTTTCATTGTAAAATCTCAGTTAGCCCCCGACAATTGGCCTTAAGCAGTCATTACCTTTTTATGCTGTCATTACAGGAGAGTTTTTTCCTCTTCAGTTATGAGTGAGTCTTTATGTTTTGGTAACGTGCTGGCATATGCAGTTTAAAACAAAAACCTTCTAACTGAACACAACTTTGTTTGTTTGTTGATAGCTCTTTTAAATATTTTCTGAGCTGCATTCGGGGTAATTACTTCATTTAAAAAAAAAAGAGATTTTAATCCAACAGGATTACATTAATTATTGATCAAGTGTTTTTACATTTTGAATTATGGTAAGCAGTGTTCCTAGAAATGTATTTGCAGTTATGGATTGGGTATAGTAATGATTGAAACAATCAAAAAATATCACTGTGAAGTACAGAAAAATGTTATGTATTTCGAATTTGTCACCCTTGAGATTGAGGTTATGCGTGTTTTCAGACTTTTCCTGGATTTTGGATTACCCATTACCCAACATGTGTAAACTCACAGTAGATTCCTGGTCTGTATTCAAATTACACATTTTCAGCGAAAGGTTCAATCCACCACCCCATGAATGAGTTGGATATTGAGAAAATGCTGTCAAAGATGCCTGCTGAATGCCAATAAATGCTGTAAGTGTGCAGCACTCAAAGCATAAAACATCTCATTTCTGGACAGATGAATTTGAGATAATGTATCTGTACATCAAAGTGAATATCCTTCATTTTATCATTTGTATCGTGCATTTATCATTATGATCCAATATTAATATAGGTGCCATTGTTCAAGATAGACATTAACAAACTAAATTACAGAAACTAAGATGTACAAGCCACACCATTAAATATTTTTCAGAGTTGCTGTCATCAAATGGACATTAATTCCTACAGATCTGCATGCCAGCTTCAATGAATAACTTGATGATGTACTTCAGTGCAATTAAATGTGTCTTCAGTGATTTGGGATGTTTCTGGAAAATGTGATGCCTGCTTTTAAATACAGGTTCTTTTTAACTGAACCAATTTCAGATCATACTCTACATTTACCTTGAAGCACTCTGGTCTAGTGTGAGGAAAATCTATTAATAGCAGTTCCTATTTCCATGGAAGGTTATCAGTGGTTGCATTACCAGAATCCTCATTCTGTTTTCTAGTTACCTTTGTTACAGTGTTTATATCTGAATGCCAAGGTACCATTTTCTAGAATACTCCTGTCTAGGTTCATACCCAGTAAGGCTGCTGAGAACTAGGGAGCGAGGTAAAACTGGCTGAATCTAATTTATGTACATAAAATCATGTTTAATTAAGATTTTCCCTCATCTTAACCAGAAAAATAAAATTCCTTAAAGTTTGAATGATGACTAGACCTGTAATAGAATAGTGTTTATTCCCAGACATCAAAAGATGCTAAGAATATCTCTTTCAGTAGCTGCTTATATTTTTACTGTTGTTGCACAGACCCTGGTTAGTCGTCTCAAGGAAAACTTGGAAAAGCTGGGAGAAGAGAGAGATCAGAGGGCAGCTGCTGAAAATCGGGAAAAGGAGCAAAATAAACGATTGCAGCGGCAGCACAGGGATCTAAAGGAAGAACTGGGAGAAGTTAGCAAGAAAGAAGCTGAAGCCAGCCGCAAAAAACATGAGCTGGTATGGGAACATCTATTCTTCTATAGGACAGCTGCTTGTCTATTCATTATTTTCTTAATAATAGAAAGTAGTAAAGCTGAGACTGTATTTTTGCAAAAAATCGTGATTTTTTAAAATAACTGTCAAAATGCTATGTTCATTAGTAGTTTCTATATTTGAAGAATGTAAATTTTTAGCAATGCAACTGCTGGAGTTTTACTATTAAACAATATTAACAAAGCTATAGCTTAATTAAGTTACTTCTAAACTGAAAAGGAAACAATATGTGTATTTACGCGAGTGGACATAAATTTTGCAGAGCTATCTCGTGAGTTCTAGTTAGTTTCCAGATACATTGGGCAACTGTGCATTTACAGTCACTAAGTCATGCAATTAAATGTACTGAAATTAAATCTATTCTGATTTATGTATATACATCAGAATTATTCCTTGTACGAAAAGGCACTATTATGCATATTGAAAGGGGGAGAAAAAAACATTTGCAGGTGCTATCACCTTGCTAGGGCTATTGTTTTTTGTTTGTAACGTCATAGTAAGCATGGATATATCTCTTTTGGCTAAAGAGAGAATTTGCTGCCTATTCTAAATGGCAATTTTTGATGTCAACCTAAATAATGAGTGAATTTGAATGACCCAACCTTGATGACCAGAATCATTGAAAACGTAGAACCATAGAAAATATAGAAATAGAAAGTAAGAGTAGGCCATTCAGCCATTGAAACTTCCCCCATGCTCATTATGATCATGGCTGATAGTTCAACTCAGTGCCTAGTTCCTGCTTTCTCCTCATACCCTTTTGATCCCTTTAGTTCTAAGAAATTCATATAACTCTTCCTTGAAACATTCAACATTATAGCTGCGGTGCTTTCTGTGGCAGAGAATTGCACAAGCTCTCCTCTCTGGGTGAAGGAATCTTTCCTCATTGGTCTATGTGGCCTACCCTGTATACTTAAACTGTGACTGTCATTCTGAACTACCCTGGTCATCAGGAGAATCATTCCTGCATTTACCATGTTTAGTCCTGTTAGAATTTTATATGTTTCCATGAGATTCCCCCTCATTCTTCTAAATTCCAGAGAATATGGTCCTAACCGATCACCCTATCATCCCAGAAGCCACTCTGGTATATCTTCGTTGCACTTGCTCCATAGCCTTCCTCAGATGAGGCCAGAACAGTACACATTATTCCACGTGTGATCTCACCAAAGTCCTGTACAATTGGAGCAAGACAGCCCTGCTGCTGTAATTGAATCCTCTCGCTTTGAAGTTCAACATACCATCTGCCGCCTTCACTCCTGCTGCACCCGCATGCTTACTTTCAGTGGCTGGTGTACAAGGACACCCAGGTTTCATTGTACCCCTCTTTTTCTCAATCTATCACGTACAGATGACAATTTGCCTCTCTGTTTTTGCTAACCTCACATTTATTCTCAATATGCTTCAAATGCCATGAAGCCTGTTGTATTCGTGTACACTTTGAAGACACTTATAGGTAGTAGGCAAGAAGGATTGTAAGTTTTTCCCTATTTAAAGATACTTTATCAATCCATCGCTTGGGTTTCTTTCACAGGAAATGGATATTGAAAGTCTTGAAGCTGCAAATCAGAGCCTACAGTCTGACCTTAAACTTGCTTTTAAAAGAATAGGAGATTTGCAAGCAGCAATTGAAGATGAAATGGAGAGTGATGAAAATGAAGATCTTATCAACAGGTATTTTGCCTGTCTCAAGAATGATTTGAAGTTTTGTTTTTCCAAGTTTTGTTTTCATATCTACCTAGGCAAAGGTTGTTTCAAAGATGCAAATGTGTGTAAACAGCATTAAAAATATGACCCTTTTGCAATTGTCTGCTGTGACGTTTTGGGCAGACTTTTATTTTAAAACACACACACACACACACACACACACACACACACACACACACACACACACACACACACACACACAATCTTTAGCCTCAGAACAATATTGTAGACAACCTTTCAATCATGCTTGGCTGCATGATTAAAACATTTCTCACGCTTAAAATTACAGGTGAAACTATAAGCTGTGTTTCTACTAGCAGTGTTGTGCTGCATTATTTCATAGTGTTGCTGTGAGAAGCTCAGGAAACAGTTTTCAGAGGTGTATATGGTAGGTGCTAGTAATTTAGTCAATTTAGAGAAGTAGTGTCTTAGAAATTCATGTGCATTTTTCTTTAGCTTGGAGTTTCAAATTTGTTTTATCTTTAAAATATTAGATGTAGTTTTTAAAACAAAGACAGTTTCATTTTAGCTATTGTTTACAGAAAGTTTGTCTTCATTTTCTTTTTGCATTTGTCAATTTGTTCACAATAGCATTTATGTACATTCTTTATGTGTATCAAGTTATCTCCCCTTCTGCATCACAGACTTGTTTATTTTTGGGCATTTTGTGCTTACTTTTATTTACAGTTTACAAGATATGGTGGCAAAGTATCAGAGAAGAAAGAATAAAATGTGAGAACCCTACCTGAATGACTTCAAATATATCCAAATCTAACCTTAGCATGAAGTTAACCTTGTTTCTTCTTGCATGACATACATTTAAAGCAGAAGTGTGCATGTGTCTAAGAACCAAAATAATTCTACCAAATGTGATTCTTACCCTTTTCGAGAAGTGGTATCATTTAGGCTAATTTATTTGGGTTATACGATACTATAATCGTCAATATCAAGGACATCAGCTTGTGAAAAACAATAGAACAATGAAGTTGAATGTACTACTTATAGTGATACAAAGAGTATCTGTACCATGAACAATATTAATGCCAATATAAAACACTTTGCATACTTTTTATAATTCCGTAGTGTTTAATAGGTTGTCAATGACATCATTAATTGAGTGCATCAATTACGTTTTCCCAATGATGCTTGTAACTAAGTTTTTAAAACCGCAGTGACTAATAGGAATTCCAGTGCCATTATGCATAATACATACAATTTATTTTGCCTGGATATAGTATTTGTGCAGGAGGTACAGTTTCACAATACATTAATATAATTCCAC
Source organism: Chiloscyllium punctatum (assembly GCF_047496795.1). Taxonomy (NCBI): domain Eukaryota; kingdom Metazoa; phylum Chordata; class Chondrichthyes; order Orectolobiformes; family Hemiscylliidae; genus Chiloscyllium; species Chiloscyllium punctatum. The sequence continues at coordinate 75,440,939 of NC_092757.1, read as the reverse complement.
ATTCTTTTATTCACGCACAGGATGTGACCATAGTGTCATACAGCATGGAAACAGACCCTTCAGTCCAACTAGTCCATGCTGACACGTTCCCAAACTAAACTAGCCCTATCTGCCTGCACTTGGCCCATTAACCCTGCAAACCTTTCCTACTCGTGTACTTGTCCAAATTTTTTTTAAACATTGTAACTACACCTGCATCTACTGGCAGTTCAATCCATACATGAACCACTCTGTATAAAAAAAAAGTTGTCCCTCATGTCTTTTTTAAATCTTTCTCCTCACCTTAAAACTATGCTACCTAGTTTTGAACTCATCCACATTAGGGAAAAGACCTTTGCTATCCATTTTATCTATGCCCCTCATGATTTCTAAACCTTTCTAACATCATCCCTCAACCTTCTACGCTCCAATGAAAAAAAGGTCGCAGCCTATTTTTATAGTTCAAACTCTCCATTCCCAGCCACATCCTGGTAAATATTTACTGAACCCTCTCAAGTTTAATAATTCCCTTCGTATAACAGGGAACTTAGTGATTGTGTGTGGAATGAACTTCCAGGGGAAGTGGTAGATGCGTGTACAGTTACAACATTCAAATAAGTAATAATACTTTGGATAAGTACACGAAGAAATGTTTGGAGGGATGTGGGTAGACAGGTGGGAATAGTTCCGTTTAGGATTATGGTCGGCATGGACTACTTGGCCCGAAAGGTCTCTTTCCATGCTCAATGGCTCTATAACTGCACACAGTACTCCAGAGGAGGATACTCACTAATGTCCTGTACAACCTCAAAATGCTGTCCCAACTCCGATGCTAAAAAGTCTGAGCAATGAAGACAAGTGTGCTAAACATCATCATCACCACCTTGTCTACCTATGACGCAGATTCCAAAGAATTACATACCTGAACCCCTAGGTGTCTCTGTTTTACAACATTACACAAGGCCCTACTTTTAATTGAATAAGTCCTGCCCTTGTTTGTATTACCATAATGCAGCACCTTGCATTTATCCAAATTAGACTCTGTAGAGTCCATCTGCCACTGCTCAGCCCATTAACCCTATTGATCAAGATCTGTTTGTAATCTTAGATAACCTTCTTCAGTGTTCATTCACTACACCGCCAGTTTTGGTGTCGCCCCAAATCATGCCACCTATATTCTCATCCAAAAGGACATAGACGCAGAGAGATCATACAGCATGGAAACAGACTCTTCGGTCCAACTCGTCCACGCTGATCAGATATCCTAAATAAATCTAGTCCCATTTGCCAGCATTTGGCCCATATCCCTCAAAACCCTTCCTATTCACATACCTGTCCACATGCCTTTTAAATGTTGTAATTGTACCAGCCTCCACCACTTCCTCTGGCAGCTCATTCCATACACGCACCACACTCTGCATGAAAAACTTGCCCCTTGGGTTCCTTTTTACATCTTTCTCCTCTTGCCTTAAACCTATACCCTCTAATTTTGGAGGCCCCCACGCAACACCTTGTCTATTTACCCTATCCATGCCCTTCATGATTTTATACATCTCTGTAAATTCACCCCTCAGCCCCTGACACTCCAGGCAAAATAGCCCCACTCTACTCAGCCTCTCCCTATAGCACAAACCCTCCAACCCTGGCAACATTCTTGTAAATCTTTTCTGAATTCTTGGACGTTTCACAATGCCTTATATTCTCTTCATAATCTACTTTTCATTGACATTAGCAAATTTAGCGACCATATCTTCCATCCCTTTGTGCAAGTCATTTATACAAATTATAAGATGTTGAAACCTGAGTATTAATCCCTGTGGCCACGTACTTATATCGTGCACATAGAAAATGACCCACTTATGCCTATTGTTTCATGGGAGCCAATCTTCTTTCTCTGTCAATATATTACCACCTTCACTACAAGGTTTTATTCTATGCAATGATCTTTGGTGTGGCACCTTATGAAATAAGTTCTGAAAATGTAAGTACAGTACATCCACCATCCACCACCATTTTCCCGAACAGATATTAACTGGCCTGTAGTTTCATGCTTTCTGTCACTTTCCCTTTTTGAATAAAGGAGTTGCATTTGCTAAATTGCAATCTAATGAAACCTTCCCAAAATCTCGGGAATTTTGGAGAAGTAAATTCAATGTACCAACAATCTCACTAGCCATTTCTTTTAAGACCTTTCAATAAAGTCCATCAGGATCCCAGAAATTGTTAGCCTAAGCCTCCAATAATTTGCACTTTCTAGTGAATGTAATTTGCTGGAGTACCTCCCTCAATTCCACTTCCTGATTGACAGCTTTCTCCAGAATGTTACCTTGTATCCTCTGTCATAAAGACTGATACAAAAAAGTCGTTCAATTCATCTGCTATGTCCAAATACTGGTCTAGGTTTCATTTCTCTCTCTTTAAATGTAAAATTCAATCTTTTTTTTTGGTTGCTACCACCTAGGGGCATCTTTGCCATAAGGTCATTCATTAATTACTCCAGTCTTGTTGTACTGTATAACATTAGATCTAGTTTAGTTTGCTGTCTGGTCGGCTCAAAATATGTTGAAGTAAGAAATATCCTGAAAACATTCCAGACTTCTGGTCTGGGCTACCTTTGCCCATCTGCTGTTTCCAGCCTATGTGTACATTACAGTCCCTCCATGACTATCAGTCTACCTTTTTGATAAATAAACACAATTTATGGAGAATCTCAGCAGATGTGGCAATTCATGTGGACAGATAAACAGTTAATGTTTCGAGCCCAGTTACAGATTCATATAGCACGGAAGCAGATCCTTCAGCCCAAAATCATTTATATAAATGAGAGACTCATCCCCCATTGGGTAAAGTACCCCAGTTACGTTTCAACCACTTTGCTGGTAGTCTAGAGTCCCATGTAGGGCAGACTAGGTAAAGACGACAGTTACCTTCCCTAAAGGATGTAAGCAAACTAGTTGTCTTTTTCGAACAAATGACAATGGTTTTATGGTCGTCATTACACTCTTAATTCCATATTTATTTTATTATTGAGTTCAAATTCCACCATCTGCCATGGCATACTTTGAACCTGGGTCTCCAGAGCATTTCCTGGGATCTCTGGATTACTAATCCAGTGTCAATATTGTCCCTCCCACTACACCATTGTCTCCCTATGAAACTATGCAATTGGAACATAATACCATGCCACTGACAGTATTTGTTTCCTTTCTGCCTGTGATTAGTATATTTTGTATGTGAGGTATTTCTTACTGTTAGAGTAATTGTCCTACTTTGAAAAATTCCAGCAGCAAGTTTTTCTGAGTTTTAAACTAAAAGACGGTTATATTTCATACTTGCCCCAGAGGTTTAAAAATGCATCATCACTTACTCAACCCATACATCCTATCCAAGAATGGATACAAATTAAGAAAACAGCAATATAATTACAGTTCATAATTTTCTCAGTCTTATTTGGAGCAAGCCTGTAGTTTCTTAGATGAGTTGCTCCTTTGGTTAGAGTGAAGGTCTTGGAAAGCAGAGCATTCTGACCAAATTGTGAAGCTGTCATTGAATTATACAGTTCTAGTTCACTACATGACATTCAAGAAGGTTTGGAAGCTCGGTAAATGCAGAGGAATGTCACTCCTAATCAAAGATGGTATTGATGTGATAGTTAGAGATAACTTAGTTCAGGAAATCAGGATGCAGAATTATTTTAGGTGTACTTTAGGAATATTACAGGGGGAAAAAATCACTTTAAGGTGTGATCCACAGAGCCCATAACAACAGTAATCACAATTCAGGGAGAGGTATACGAGAAATATGTTGTGCATGTGGTAAAGGGATTGCAATAATGAAGTGATTTCAATTCTTACATTAACTGGAAAAATCAGATTATAAATAGTAACCTTGATGAAGAGTTTATAGAATGCTTTCAAGATTAGTTTCTTAGAGCAGTATATTCTGGAAGTGACCAGAGAGCAAGCTATAATTGGCTTGATATTGCAAAATATGACAAGATTAAGTAATGACCTCCGAAAAAAAAAATACATCTAGGGAGAAAAGATCATAATCTGACTGAATTTTACATCCAGTTTGAAAGTGAGTCTAAGATTAGAATTTTAACCAAGTAGAGTATGCATTCATATTCAAAATTTCTTCCTTACCACAACCATGTTCTCAGCAATAAGATACAAATGAACTTGTTTAACAGTTATCTGCACTTAAAACTCCTCTTCCTTTGCGCAAATTTTAGGCGTGACTTTTGTATGCACTCTATTTTAGGTGTCTTCACAATTGATTGTCCAGTTGAACCCAAGTAATAACTTGAAAATGATGATGAGCACTGGAAGTAACCAAATGATATCCTCAGCTGTTACTAATATCATTTTTCCAGAAATCTTTCAAGTCAGGGAGTAGACTCAGAGCAGGGCTATATGTTTAAATGTCAGAAATGTTATTGTGGTTGAGCATATTATCACAAATGCCACAAAACAAACTAAAATCATAAATGATGGCATTGGAATTTTACACTCCATGTATCTGAGCTGCTGGAGTAGAAATAACCCAAAATTCAGCCTTGGCTTGTGATAAGCTATATGGATAATCGATCTCTGGATTAAAGTGGGCATCCTCACCCAGGTTATCTGTTCCATATGGTTATTCGCGAAGAAGTGGCTGTAAACCTACTGAACAATACACCTTCATCCTCAGAGAGAGACTACTGATGATGGTTTAATCTAAGGATAACAATATTTCAAGCAAGGGCAAAAGTTGAAGAATCTTTCATGGTAACCTCAGCCGGTGCGGAAGTTGAAACCATTCTGTTGGCATCACTCTGCATCGCAAGTCAGCTGTTCAGACAGCTGGGCTAACTGCATCGTGTAGTTATTCGGTGACCTCTGCTGGACATGACCATGTGGACCTTGGTTGAGTACAGAACTTGGCTCACCATTCATGCCCTAACACCCCAAAACATGGCAACATTATTATCATGGTTGACAAATGAATTCTCTGTAGAGAGCAGAAGATAATACTTCAAGTCCAGTATGACTAGTCTTCAGAACTGGAGAATTTTGATTTCAGTTCTAAAGAAGAGTCATGTCAAACTCAAAAGAAATTAACCCCTTGAGTCATGAATGACAGTGTTTCAAGAGGGGAAAGGATAAAACATATTAAACAAAAATAGGGGCATACTTTGTATGCTAACACAGCTGGAAGTTTATAGCTAAAATTTCATTAGTAGGGAAACAAATAATTGTGATCTGTTGTTTATAGTGATAGAACTTATGATTTTTAGTATAACTGCTATTATAAGTATTGTTGTCTTATGAGTAGTACATTATTATGCTTTAAAGAGGCACACAGTATCAAAATACCTTTTAAGAGACAGTATCATAATGTCAGCACTTGACCATAGCATAGTACCAGAAGGTATAAAGGTCTCAAACTCCATCTTAATTTGGGCAGTTTACAGCATAAGACACTGACGGAATGACACTACTTTTCATAACCAAATAGCCTAATACTAGCCCAGATACTTCTGTGTCCGTGAATCTAAAATTTGTACATAAAGGAGCAGGAATATACATCTGTTGGATTCTTCAATATCATGTTACCCACACCTAGTTCTTATGGTAGATAACACAAACATTGCAGTGTTGGTTACAAATACTGTGCTCGAGGCAAAGCCCAATTCTCTCATAACTATTAATAAGCCTGTTACTTTGACTAACTACATCTGCAAATTAAAAGTTAAAATATGACATTATGTTAAATAATGCAGAAAGCTACTAACAACTGCTGTGTGCTGGAAAGAAACACAAGCAATATATATATAAATTTGGACACCTTCCTACTGTGTGTGTTATATTCTCCCTTTTCTTTTAACCTGAATGCACTATCAAGCCTCAAAGGGAGATACATAAACATTAAAACATGTTTTTCACTGCATGTCTTGGAACAGTGAGGGTGATTCAGACACGGACTCTGAAGTTGATGAACGTGTCGATGACGTCAAATCCTGGCTGTCAAAGAACAAGGGCTCAGCCAAAACATATTCAGATGACGGAAGCCTAAAAAGTTCAAGGTTAGTAGAAAATCTGAATTAATTCAATAGGTTTTTTTAAAAATGGTAAATGCTTTCAACACCAACATTTAAGTAAATATGTATTAACTTGTATTATTTTAGCAGAATATAAAGCTGAATATTAATATAATTTAAAAATTATATTGCTGACCAACATTTTAGTCTTAACCATTTTGTATCTATCAGTAAGTAATACTCCTTTTATGTATAATGAAATAAAGTTTTAAAAATACTTAATAGAAATTGCTCTGAATTGTTCTGAAATTGCTAACTTATTTACTTGGACATATTTTCTTCAGTCACAGGTGGGACATTGGACACTTCTTAAAACCTTTGCACGTTTCCTTCTCCCTTGTCTCATAAGTTGAGCTCATCACCACCATCTACTTCAAAGCTGTTTTCATGTGCCTTTTGCTTTTATTTCCCCTTTTATTGTCTATTACTACTGTTGCTGTTTAATTTTTGTACAATGTACATACTTTTATGATTAATTTGATTTTCTTTCTCTTTGTTTCCTGTTTGTCTATTAACCAGATTTTCTCTTAGTTTGGACCTGAAGGAGGGAAAGGAAGGGAAAGACTTAAAAGAAGGGAAGGAAGTGGAGGACGTTAGACCAGTTTCTGTAATGAGTTCTCTCAGCTATCGTAAAAGAGGGAATATGAAGGATTCTCTTAGTGGTAAAAGCAGTAATGATCCCCTTCTGACAGCACTCAGTAAGGAACGATCAACGTCACCAGATAGGTCTTTTCGAAGAATAAAGAAAACCACCAGTACAGACAATTTGAATGACAATGTCTCTGTTACTTCTTGGAAAAAGTCCCAAGGTGTCGAAGACTTGGATGATAGGGGATCTGTTATTTCTCAGGCATATTCAGAGGCCACAAGTCGAGCTAGAAAAGGACTGGACAGGAGATGGGCCATGACTAGTCCTGACTTTGACAAAGTTTCTGCTGTATCAGTTCCTGTAAGTCGTATTTCAACATGGCGAGGCTTGGAAGCTGAGGATGATATCAAATCATCTGTGAGTTTTGCTATAAACAGTCCTTCATCTAGCCTGAGACGAAGTCTTTCAAGACTTGATGACAATCAGACTGACTTATTCAGTCCGGTTAGCCCATTGCTCAACCGTAAGTCAGAAGTAGGAGTGCAAAGTCCTACACTTAGTGGTCGTACAGATTCAAGATTATCTTTCACCAGAAGTAGATTTGGTGAGATGAATGATGATGATGATGCTGTCAGTGTAGTGCAAAGTGAAAGATCATCATATAGTCAGCAATCTGTAGGGCGCAGCTATAGTGTTCCTGCCAGACCTAGATCTTCTGCTTCAGATGATATGCAACTGGATAGTTCTAACATAAAACCCGTGAGCCACAGGAATTATTTGGATCCTGATTTAGAAGCTGCCATTAATGAAGTTCTGAATTATAAACCAATTACATTCAAAAGAACAAGTCTAGACCCAGACACTGAAGAGGATGAAGAAAAAGTAAGTAAACAGCCATCCATCCCGTTAAGATCCTCTTCCTCGCTAGATTTCAGTAAGCCACAAAGTAAGAAAAGCAAAAAAAGCAGAAGTTTAGATTCTGAATCATCTGCATCAGAAAGTGAGCAAAGAAAGAAAGTTTCCAAGAAACACTCTAAGAAGTCTAAGAAGAAATCAAAAAAAAAGGAAAGTGACTCTGAGTCATCTGAATCTTCGTCAAGTTCCTCCTCTTCAGGGTCCACAGTTTCATATCGAAGTATCAATAGTATCAAACGAGGTGCAAAAAAGAGAGAATCTAATTCAGAAGATGAATTGGATAAAGAAAGCAAAGCTGAGAAGTCTGGAAAGAAAACAAAGAAAAGCAGCAAAAATAAAATGAAGCAAGTAGACAGTGTGATGATGAAGTACTTATACAGACCAGAGAGTGACGAGTAAAGTAGGTCCATCTGAATTCTGTGTGGAATGTAGCATTGAAAATGCATGACTATTCTTACTTCACTTCTCTTAACTGAAACTTACTAGTTGAAAAATTACGCAGTTTATACTGTAATCATAAGCATGCTGTATTCTGTAGGAGTAATAATGTAATGTAGAGCAGAACTGAGTGGTACATTGAATTGGGTATAGGACAGTATAGAAATTACAGCCTCCTTTATGGAATAAGTGTTGTTCTGACAACTAAAAGTTTAATGTTAAAGATGGTTTTGATTGTTCAATGGGCAAGGGTACAGCAAAAACCTAGCTATAATTTGGTTCAAGTTGAACATCTCACTTGTAGAGACTACTGAATGGCTGGAGTGGGAAATGGGAGAAATAAAAGTCTCATGGTGGAGGATGTTCTTCAGAGTTCAGGGCAAAATTAAGGGTCTTTGCATTAGTGTGCACATATGGAATTGCTTCATGTTGATTTTAACTGAAAAATGTTTTGCTGGAAAAGCGCAGCAGGTCAGGCAGCATCCAAGAAGCAGGAGAATCGACGTTTCGGGCGTAAGCCTTTCTTCATGAATGAGGCAGGTGCGCCAAGCAGGCTAAGATAAAAGGTAGGGAGGAGGGACTTGGGGGAGGGGTGTTGGGAATGCGATAGGTGGAAGGAGGTTAAGGTGAGGATGATAGGCCGGAGAGGGGGTCGGGGCAGAGAGGTCGGGAAGAAGATTGCAGGTCAAGAAGGCGGTGCTGAGTCCGAGGGTTGGGACTGAGATAAGGTGGGGGGAGGGGAAATGAGGAAGCCAGAGAAATCTGTATTCATCCTTTGTGGTTGGAGGTTTCCTAGGCAGAAGATGAGGCGCTCTTCCTCCAGGCGTCATGTTGCCATGGCCTGGCAATGGAGGAGGCAAAGGACCTGCATGTCCTTGGCGGAGTGGGAGGGGGAGTTAGTGTTCAGCCACAGGGCGGTTGGGTTGGTTGGTGCGGGTGTCCCAGAGGTGTTCGCTGAAACGTTCAGCAAGTAGGCGGCCTGTCTCCCCAATGTAGAGGAGGCCACATTGGGTGCAGCGGATGCAGTAAATGATGTGTGTGGATGTGCAGGTGAATTTGTGACGGATATGGAAGGATCCCTTGGAGGAAAGTAAGGGGGGAGGTGTGGGCGCAAGATTTGCATTTCTTGCGGTTGCAGGGGAAGGTGCCGGGAGTGGAGGTTGGGTTGGTTGGGGGTGTGGACCTGAGGAGGGAGTGGCCTTTCCGAAAGGGAGAGGTCCTTGTTGTGGTTCTGTTCGCCGAGCTGGGAATTTGTCTTGCAAACGTTTCGTCCCGTGTCTAGGTGACATCCTCAGTGCTTGGGAGCCTCCTGTGAAGCGCTTCTGTGCTGTTTCCTCCGGCATTTATAGTGGCCTGTCTCTGCCGCTTCCGGTTGTCAGTTCGAGCTGACAACCGGAAGCGGCAGAGACAGGCCACTATAAATGCCGGGGGAAACAGCACAGAAGCGCTTCACAGGAGGCTCCCAAGCACTGAGGATGTCACCTGGACAGGGGACGAAACGTTTGCAAGACAAATTCCCAGCTCGGCGAACAGAACCACAACAATGAGCACCCGAGCTACAAATCTGCTCCCAAACTTTGGAGAGGTCCTTGGCCGCATCCATCGCCAGACCATGGCAACACGACACCTGGAGGAAGAGCGCCTCATCTTCCTAAAGACCACTCCCTCGTCAGGTCCACATCCCCCACCAACCGAACCTCCACTCCCGGCACCTTCGCCTGCAACCGCAAGAAATGCAAAACTTGTGCCCACACTTCCCCCCCTCATTTCCCTCCAAGGCCCCAAGGGATCCTTCCATATTCATCATAAATTCACCTGCACCTCCACACACATCATTTACTGCATCCGCTGCACCCGATGTGGCCCCCTCTACATTGGGGAGACAGGCCACCTACTTGCGGAATGTTTCAGAGAACACCTCTGGGACACCCGCACCAACCAACCCAACTGCCCCGTGGCTGAACACTTCAACTCCCCCTCCCACTCCACCAAGGACATGCAGGTCCTTGGCCGCCTCCATCGCCAGACCATGACAACACGATGCCTGGAAGAAGAGTGCCTCATCTTACACAGATTTCTCTGGCTTCCTCATTTCCCCTCCCCCCACCTTATCTCAGTCCCAACCCTCGGACTCAGCACTGCCTTCTTGCCCTGCAATCTTCTTCCCGACCTCTCCGCCCCCACCCCCTCTCCGGCCTATTACCCTCACCTTAACCTCCTTCCACCTATCGCATTCCCAACGCCCCTCCCCCAAGTCCCTCCTCCCTACCTTTTATCTTAGCCTGCTTGGCACACCTTCCTCATTCCTGAAGAAGGGCTTATGCCCGAAACGTCGATTCTCCTGCTTCTTGGATGCTGCCTGACCTGCTACGCTTTTCCAGCAACACACTTTCAGCTCTGATCTCCAGCATCTGCAGTACTCACTTTCTCCATGTTGATTTTAAGTCAAATAGTTACAGCCAGGCAGTAAACAGGTGAGTTTGGGACAACTAGTCATTCTCTTACCCCATCTGATTTTGCTTGCCATTTTTGTCAGAATTCACTTGCCAAACAGAGAAATACCTGACCATAGACACTCTACTTATTGCCGCAATTGAAGTGTTACTCTTTTCTGTCTCTAAAACAGACAGCAGGCTAACATGAAATGTAAAATTAATTGCATGTTGGGTGAATTCTTTTTCAATCAATACTAATCCTTTGTTCCATAATGTAACATGCACAATACTAATCAATATTTTCTATATTGCTTTCATGCTTCTTATTAAAAATAATATGTAATTACTGTATCATAAATGATGAAAAGAGGATAAGACCTGATGGCTGATAGATATACCACTTTAAAACAAAAGGAATAGATCTAGCATTTGATACTAGGAGTCTAAGATAAGCTGCAGGGCATCAGCAGGAGCAGATTTGTATTCAATCACAATCTGCAGTCTCATGGTCTGGCATTTCTCCCACTCTACTCATACCATCAAGCCAAAGGATCAAGCTTGTTTCAATGAGAACTGAAGGAGGACATGCCAATAGCAGCAATGTACAAGACACTAGTTACTCGCAAGCCAGAAGGCATTAGGAACATAAGAACTAGTAGCAGGAGTAGGGCATTCATCCCCTCAAGCCAGCCCTGCCATTCTATAAGATCATGGCTGATCTGTCCCAGGCCTGAACTTCAATTCTTGTCAACTTCCCATAGCTCTCAACTCCTCATTTTCAAGAATCTATCTACTTAATCTTTAAATACTTTCTGTGAAATAGCCTTCACAAATCTCTGAGGCAGAGAATTCCAGACATTCACTAAACAGCCAGTTATTGACACAGCTAAGCAATCCCACCAGTGGATCAGTTCTGCAGTCCTGCTAGTCATTTGGTCATGGATGATGATGTATAATTAAACAACTCACTGGGAGGAGGTTCCACAAATATCCCCAACCTCAGTGATAAGGGAGTTCTGTACATCCGAGCAGAAAGATAAGGCTGTAACATTTGCAACATGCTAAAGCCAGACATTTTGAGTGGATGATAGGAGATAGGAACAGGCATGGGTCATTCAGACGGTCGAGCCTGCCTCTCCATTCAATTTCCTCATAGATGATCAAACATGTCAGTGTCACCCCATCACCATAACCCAATACACCAATGAAAATCAGAAATATATCAATCTCTACTTTAGACATACTCAAAGATTTGAGTGTCCACAGCAGTCTGTGTAGAGAATTCTAAATATTCACAGCCCTCTGGATAAAATAATTTCTCATCATTTCTGATCTAAGCTATCTATTGCCCTTTTAAACCGTGTCCCCTGGTTTTAGATTCTGAAAACAGGGGGAATCTTATTAATTGAATCTACCCTGTCTATCCCTTTTAAATATATTGTAAATTTCAATGAGATCACCTCTCATTCTTCAAAACTGTAAAGAATATAGGCTCAATTTACCCAATCTCTCGTAATTGACTGTTCAGCAATCTTGGGAACAAGTCTGATGGATCTTCATTGCACTCTGTGGCGATAGTACGTTTCCTGAGATAATGCAATCAAAACTACACACAGTACTACAGTTGAGATCTATCCAATTACTTATATAATTGAAGCAAGACTACTCCGGGTTACTCATATCCTCTTGCAATACGGGCTGACATTCCCTTTGCTTTCCTAATTCCTTGCTGCATTTGCATATTAGCCTTCAGTGATTTGTTGCCAAGGATACATGGGTCCCTTTGTGCACCACACTTCCTGACCATTTAAGAAATACTTTGTACATTGGTTTCTGCTACCAAAGTGGATAACCTCTTTGCTCATAATATCTTTCCATATTATACTATCACGTTTTTGCCCATTCACTGAACCTGTCTAAATCCTTGTGAAGTGCCTTTACATTTTCCTCACAACACTCATTCCCACTTAACTTTGTATTATTCACAAATTTGGGAATATTACATTTGGCCCCCATCTCTAAATCATTGATGTAGATTGTAATTACTGGAAACGAAGTACCAATTCTTTGGTATTCCACAGTCACAGCCTGTCAATGCAAGAATGACCCATTTATTCCTACTGTTTTCTGTACCTTAACCAATCATTAATCCTTGTCAGTACATTACCTTTTGTGCAATGTGCTTTAATCTTTCTAACCAGCCTCCCTGGGAGACATTATCAAAAGCCTTCTGAAAATTTAATTATACTATATCCATTTTATTAATTTTGTTAGTAACATCTTCAAAAAGAAAATTTCCAACTTGATTTCTCATTGACAAATCTATGCTGACTATGGGGACAACCAACTGATGAAGGAGCGGCGCTCCAAAAGCTAATGCTTCCAAATAAACCTGTTCGACTATAACCTGGTGTGTTTTTTTTTTAAATTTTGTCCACCCCAGTCCAACACCGGCACATCCAAGTCATTATGCCCAATCTGATCATTATAAACCTGATACCTATTTTCTCATCGTCTGTAATAAATTTCACTATTTTTCCTAATTCTGATGTAAGGCTAACAAGTCTGTAGTTCCTTGTTTTCTCTCTGGTTTCTTTCTTACATAGTGTGGTGACATTTGCTACCTTCCAGTTCCAGAATCTATAGAATTTTAGAAGGTAATCACCAATGCAGTGACTACTGTACAGCCACCTCCTTCAATACTGTGGGATGAAAACTTTCAGGTCTTGCAGATTTCTCAACTTTCAGCCCCTTTAATTTCTCCAGTACAGTCATCTTACTAATGCTAATTTCTTTTAACTTTTCATTCTCCCTAACCACTTAGATCTGTACTTCTGGGAGATTTCTTGTAATTTCCTCAGTGAAATCAGACACACAGTAATAATTTCGTTTCTCTGCTATTTCTTTATTCCCCATTATAAACTCTCCTGGCATTTTCTTTAATAAACTGACATTTATTTTAGCCTAATGTTTCTTTTTTTACATACTTGCAGAAGCTTTTTCAGTCCATTTTTGTATAATTTTCTAGATTAAATTCATATTCTATTCTCCCTTTCTTCATCAGTTTATTGTCCCTTTATCATATTCTATAAATTTTCTGATTCACATAAACTTTCTTTTGTTAGCCTCCTCTGGGGGTCTCCACCGTCACAGATGACTGTCTTCAGCCAATCTCATTCATTCCATTGTTGATTGAGATTTATTACATTCAAGTGAACAGTCTTTCTAGAAGTTCACTAAAGAAAAAGCACCTCTTCTCTAACGAAAGAATTTAACATTGCCCCTTGACTTTCAATGGCATTAATACTGAATCGCACCACCGCTTCCTCAAAGGAAACTAGGATGCACAATAAATGCGAGCACAGCCAGTGAAAATCCCATTTTCTGAAGAATAATAAAACAAAGTTGCCTCCAAGGCTTTGGGCCATGAGCTGGAAAATAAGGTTAGGATAGTTAGATCTTTTGTGACCAGCTGCAACATGATGGGCTGTATGGCCTCCTACTGACTTTAAATGTCCATGAATATCACCTGTAACTTCCTTGGCTCTAGCAAGCAAAATTTGGTCATTCTTCAAATTGATGTCAGATGAAGTCCGCTGTATGGCAAAACTTCGATTTGGAGAAAAGAAAAATGTAAATTCATCTCTCTCGATATTTGAACCATGTCTAATCTTTGATCATGGTTGACCCTCATTGGTAATCTCTAACCCAACAATGTCCTCTGCACTCAGGATTTTATAGAAGGGTTGATTAGAAATAATAGCTGCTGCTGGCATTTCTTCCATTAATTGTCAGAGAGAAAGAAAATTACTACTGCTTTGTTATAGTATTATTCCTGAACTAACTGTTAGATGTATGATGTTTGCTGGTATCAAAACAAATCTAACTGTTTTAACTTGATATTTCCACAGCAGTTATAGCATCTATGCAAAATAAACCTGAGAAGACGGTCTAATTCTCCACTATTCTGGAGTCATCAGACCTTAGTCTTATCTAATTTCTGGATGTTTCTTCAAAGCAAAAGCTTTTGCATTGATGCTACAATTCTAAATACAATATAAAAAATTGTAATTTTTGGTTAAATGATTGTTTATAATATAACATTCTTTTCCATTTTTTTCACAGCCCTCCATTGTATCGTCGACATGTCACTGTCATGAATTCTGATGATGAGATGGGCAATATTGAAGATACCCTGAAGTCCAGGATATCAACCAGGCGACCAATAAACAATAGTGGCAGTGACACCAAAATTGTGGAATCCAATGCATAGCAAAAAGTGTAACTGTTATCTACAGGTTCCTACTAACCAAAAAAGCTCAGTACATGACATTTGAATTTCTTGGGATATTATGTTGGTGATGTTGGGTTTGGTAACACAATAAAGTTGGAAGTGGGATGAATGAAATACATGACGTCCTGATGCTTTGTCACCTTGGTAATAGTTTTGCATGGTATTGATAGGCTGTGTTAATTTGAAATTTAAATTCACTACAAAGTGTACGATGATTGGTATTTCTTACAAGTATGGAATTTCCTGTTCTCATCTGCATAGTTTGAAAGCCTGTAATATTTCTGGGTTTGCTTTCTTCTCTTGGTTTGTTTTCTATTGCTATGGCTAATCTTTCTTATCAGCACTGCTTTCGAAATCTAATTCAAACTGACATCTCTGGTTGCAGTCTAAGGCGACCACTGACTTTTTCATGCAGTTATTTTTACCTGAGCCAAAGATTCGTTTTTTATTTCTCAATTCTAGACTGGAAAATTGACACAGATAAGAGCAAAATACCAGAACTCTTTGGCTTCAAACTTTTTCTCAAATGATGTATGTGTGCATATGTTAATACTTTTTGAAAATAAACAAATTTGGTGTTGATAGTTCACTAATGCCTACTCTTGCACAATCTGTTTACTTTGTATCTTGAAGCTCAAATATTAGGATGTGTTTAATATCATATACCTGCATTCACTCTTCAAAACAAATAGTTAAAAAAAAAAGTTGTATATGTAATCTTCTGTAGTCAAGATTTATAATCTAAAGGGACAAAAAGTAATTAGGAAAGGAGGGTATTGGAAAAAGCCAACTCTTTAAAAACTAATTTTTGAGTTCTTTTAATGTATACATTTGCTATTTATGTTTTGTTATCTCTTCACCATTGTGTTTGGTTATTCAATGGAAAAAGTGATACAGTCCTTAATGTCAAAGAACCTGCTGCCATTTAATCTTGATTAAATCAAAATACAGATTGAAACAAATAAATTGGATTAGTTTGCTTGAACATGATGACAGTGTGGAAATAGTTTGGGAAGTTGCAAGGTCTGTAAATTCAAATGGCTGTGATTCTTAAATACATAAATCATTTTCTGTCTTTAAAGTTTTCCAGATCACTCCTTCACAATGGTTGTTTTTGATTTTGGATATTTTAATTAAAAAATAGACATTAGTATTATTGTTTGTTGTTCAAAATTAGTGACCATTTAAATCAAGGCTGGAACTTCAAAATAAAATCATTTTTAAAAATTACATACACCCTCATTTTTTATCAAATTGCATGGATCATTTAAGTGACTCCCTGGAATATTAAGATATTTCTTTAAAAAGTAATTACAGGCACTATACTGATAGTTCTCCTTGAATGCTCATTGACTTATTATGCCATAAGTGTTTGATATGAAGTTTAAATGAAGACCTACTTTCCAGTATATAACTGTGCACTTTTCAAGAATGCAGACTATGTACCTCTTTACTCAGTACAGGTAATAGCAAACAGATTGCAGTTTTGCAAGGTTTATTAATATTTGTAATATGTTATTAAAATGGTACAATTTTATTCAGTTAGTCATAATATAGCACTGATGTATAAAGTTATGCAGTTAATTGGCAAATGGGATTATTGTGATATCAAAAGTTCCACAGTGTAGCTTCAAAGATTTCTAATAGTGTTATGGAAACAGCTTTAACAGATGAATAAATGTGTAAGAGAGGATGGTTTGAAATTGCTTTGAAAGATTGCAAACTTGGAAAAAAATATTGTCCTCTATTAAGTGTACTTTTTGTTGACTATTTATGTGGCAAAATAAACTTATTGGTTGTCTTACAAGTTCCCAAATTATTTTCTTCTTTATGACAATTGTAGCACAGAATAAACAGAAAAATGACTTCAGTCTCATTTTTGTTTTCAGGTATGTTTACTCCTAATTTAAGTTCTTAAGTAAATTCAAGTTAATTTACAGATCTTACCACAAGGAGCAGTGATGATTCATTGGTTACTTGCTAAATACAGGTCATATTTTCAGTAAATCATGTTGAAAATGATTCTATTTTTAAAAAATTATATCCTTCATGATTGCAGCTATTAATTAATTTTCCTCAATGCAATTATATCTATTAAGTACTTCATTGAGGTTACATACATCTGAAAAGTGGGTTGTTCTCTGCATTCAGTAATGGTTAAAGTTTGAGAAATTAAGCTTTGTATTTGGATATTTTGTGCAATAGGACTTATAGACTTGGTACCAGATGTTAATGGATAACTCCAAAACCTAATTCATTTAGTACAATAAGTGTTTATATTATTAAATGCATTTTATCATTAATCAAACATAAATAGGTGGTTCACAAATTTTCCCATCAAACATAAGCTGAGAATGCTGCTTTTGTGACTGACTGAAGTAATATAATTCAATTTTTTGCCTGGGTTGTTTGCCTGTCTCAGTCTGAGGACAAATGTGATGATAGTGTAGTTTAGTGAGTTTAGAAACTAAATTGGAAAAAGTTTTGAATGTGCCTATCAGTAAGTCAGTTGTGGTTACCACCAATCAAGTGTTTTTAATTGAGCACTCCATCAAACTTTGTGCAGCTTTCAATTTGAAATTGAAGTTCCTGCTTTAAGGGCTGAATTCTTGGAGATTTATGGAATTCTAACAAAGGGTATCAGAAAAATTGGGAAAAGAATGAAAGGTTTTGAAAAATTCTACACTCCATTTGAACTTCAGACTCTCGTTGTGTAAACTGTTTCATAGCCATTTTGTGCCCAGCAACATTCTAGAAATAACGATCATTTTAATCTGTTTATATTTTTAATGATGTAGAACAGAGGGCAGGACACTAGTAAAACTCCCTTCTCTTACCAATATGCAATCGGAAGTTTAGTATCCACCAGAAGTGGGAGTCTACCTTCATTAAAATCTCATTTGAATTACAGCATCTCCAATTATGCAATTATTCAACAACACTGCTGTGGAGTGTTGGCGTGGAGTAAGTGTTTCTGAAATACTGTGAGATGCAGATTCTTGCTATTCCTTGAGTAGAAAATTGTAGGGACTGAGATTAGCTCAAGCTTTATTTAGTGGCTCCTCAATTCTTCCAGAACAATGGTGGTGGCGTCCTGGTTCTAGAAAAGTGTGACCTTTTATAATGGATACATAATCCTTGCTATGATGACGCACCTGTCTTCTTTTCGGCAGTTTGAGAGTTATTTTGACATATAAATGATCGAGCATGAAAGGAGGCACAACTTGGTTGTTTTGGATTCATAAGCAATCAGATAAATATGGAGTTGTTTTTTATTTAGTGCTTCATGAGACGTGAGTGTCACTGACAAGGTTAGCATTTGATTCACATCCCTTAATTGTTATTGAGAAGCTAGTGATAAATCGTTGCTTTAAAATACTGCAGTCCATGCGGTGATGGTACTACCACACTATCATGACTCAGATTTTGAAGCAATCCATGTTCAAATACCTGAAAACCTGAACATTATTCAGGCTTGGGTTGAAAAGGGGAAAGCAACATTTGTTCAATACAAATGCAAGACAATGACCATATCCAAAAAGGCAATCTAACCATCGCCCTTTGACATTCAATGGTGTTGCCATCACTGAAATTCAACTATGAACAGCCTGAGCATTACCATTGACCCCAGAACCTGAACAGACTAGCCATGTAAATGCAAAAGCTGCAAGAGCAGGTCACAGGCTATGAGGAAGTAACTTGAAACATGACTCTGAAATGCCTGTCCACATCTACAATATCCAAGTCACAAATGTGATGGAATACTTGAAAAGAAGTAAAATCTAACTAGCTCTTCTGACCTTATCCATTCCCCGTCTTCTGACAATGATGGGGTTACTCTTGTCCTTATTTTCCACCCCACTAGTCTTTGCATTCAAAGGATCTTCCTATTCCATTTCTGCTACCTCCAACATGATGCTACCAACAAAACCATCTTCCTGTTCTTTCCACATTCAGCATTCCACAAGAACATTCCCTCTGTGCAACCCTAGTCTAGTCCTCACTCCCCATGGCACCTTTTCATGCAAGGGGTGACCTTATAGAGGTTTATAAAATCTTGAGAGGCATGGATAGGATAAATAGACACAATCTCTTCCATCTGGTGGGGCAGTACAGAACTAGAGTGCATAGGTTTAGGGTGAGAGGTAGGAAAGATATAAAAAAGACCTAAGAGGCACCTTTTTCACACCGGGTGATACATGTATGGAATGAACTGCCAGAGGAAATGGTGGTGGTTAGTATGATAGTAACATTTAAAAGGCAGCTGGACGTGTAAATGAAAAGGGAAGGGTTTGGTGGGATATGGGCTGGGCGCTGGAAGGTGAGACTAGATTGGGTTGGGATATCGGATTGGCATAGACGAGTTGGACTGAAAGATGTTTCCATGATGTACATCTCTCTGACTCTATGAATAATTGCAGAAGGTATAACATTTGTCCACACTCCTTACCCCATTCCTCAATGTCCAAGACCCCAAATGCATTTTCCAGATGAAGCAGCATTTGACTTGTAATTCCTTCAGTTTCATCGACTGTATTCACTGGTCATAATGTGGTCTCCTGCAACGTTGGTGAGACCAAACAGGTTGGAATGACAAGCCCCAACGTCCCCATCCACTCACACCACTACCAGTAGCCATGTTGTGTTTGGGTCTCGTTTACTTTGCACTTTATTAGAGATGTTCCACTTCTCTCACTTTCAAACTTAATTAACACCTATTTTACATATTTTCTTTTTACTCCACTATTAACAGTCCCTTTGTCTTTTGCTGTAGGTCCCTAAATCCTCTGCCGTCTTGCTGCTCCTCTGCCTCTAAAGTATTTCAAAAAAAAATTCCGATACCTTTCAGTTCTGAAGAAGTCACACTGGATTTGAAATGTTAAGTCTGTTTCTCTCTCCACCGATGCTGGCAGACCTGCTGAGTTTCTCCAGCGTTCTCTATTTGTTATGGCATTAGATTAGATTGCTTACAATGTGGAAACAGGCCCTTCGGCCCAACAAGTCCACACCGCCCCGCCGAAGCGCAACCCACCCATACCCTTACAGCTACCCCTTACCTAACACTATGGGCAATTTAGCATAGCCAATTCACCTAACCTGCACATCTTTGGACTGTGGGAGGAAACCGGAGCACCCGGAGGAAACCCACGCAGACACGGGGAGAATTCCCCATTTGCCTGGATGAGTGCAGCTTCAACAGCACTTAAGAAGCTTGTCACCATCCAGGACAAAATTCACAAATATCTACTCCCTCCACTATCTATACACATTAGTAATAATGTACACCATCTATAAGATGCATTACAGAAAATCACAAAAGCTCCTTCAACAACACCTTTTGAACCCACAACCACGTCCATGTAGAAGGATGAGAGCAGCAGATACATCAGGAGACCACCATCACCAGCATGTTCCTATCCTGGCTTGGAAATCTATCGCCATTCTTCTGGAGTCATTGGGTCAAAGTCCTGGAATTACCTCCCTAACAGCATTGTGAAGTGACTGGTAGCACATGGGTCACAGTGATTCAAGACGACAGCTCACCACCACCTTTCCAAGGGATGGGACTAAATGCTGACCAGCAATGCCTGCATCCTCTGGATTTTTTTACAAAATAGTATGAAAATATATTTGCATTTGAGAAGAAGCGGTTTTATGAGTTGTAAGCTGCCATGGTAGGATATATAGGTATCTTGAATACAGTATAAAATCTTAAAATGACTCTTGTTGAATATGAGTGCTTGACTCTTTTATAACAGCCAAAACCAAAAAGGAAAGTACATTCTTTGCAGTAGTGAATGGAGCATCTCAGCAACTTCACTATGGTGTAATTTACACAGAGTAAAAGGTAAATAACCACTTCTCTTCAAGTACTCAAGCACTTCAATCTGTCCTTATGCTGTCATATATGGAGGTTTCTTTTTAATCCTCATGTCAGAATTCATTGATATTCCATGTGTTTGTAACTTCAAATGAGCACAAACTCTGTTTTCCCTTGTGGGAACTTCGAATGCTCCAGTAGCAACTATCAAGAAATTATTCTTTTTACTGTCATTTTTGTGATTGCACAGTTTACATCAGTCATTTTCTATTAATGCATAAGGTCCCAAATATGCGTATAACTTTTGCTAACTGTGAGGCAGGCAGATTTATTCTTTGGATAGAATGACTTATTTTGAAAGAGTGGAAATATGAGTTTTGTATTTGTATGTAGAACTCCTTTTTTATCTTGGCATCAAGGAAGAAATGCTGGCCAAAATCATTGGAGTTTTTTTATTGACGGAGATAAAAAGCAAGTCAACAATTTTTATGGATTTTATTACATTGAATTTGTCAATGATATTAAATACCTCTGATAAATGCGGAGGATCATTCAAAATATGCCAAAGATTTGATCTGGGTTGTTTTGATGTATGTTGAGTGCTGTTCTGGAGTAATCTTTTAGATTTAAAATGTGTATTTTTATGAGTCTTATTTCTTCAAAGTCCAAAAATTCTAATTACAAATATTAGCATTTAATGTTTTGTAGTAAATCTGACTTGACACTTAAAAACAAATTAAGTATGTAATTTTACAAATTGTCTCCTAAAATGTAAGTTGCATGATCAAACACTGACAGTATTTTGTGATGCAATTATCTACTAATATGCATATATCCAAGGTTTTCTTGATTTTTGGAAGTATTGCAATGGTCAGTTGAAAATGCCAAAATATACTTCATCAGGATTGTAATTCTAGTAGGTAGTTTATCTTTAGGTATCCACTCTTCTGTGTTTCTCTGACAATGCACTTCTAAAGCAGAGAAAGAGAGACGTTCATTTCCTATCCTACTGCCAGAAGATGCTGCAATTCAGCCAGCATCATGCTCGAGAATGACCTAGAGGCATGTAATTTTCACTGCATTGTCAGATGAACCCTGACCACTACTCAGCAGATTTCTATACAGGACAGCTGAATTCAGAAGCTCAGCAGAATGGCAGTTGAACTTTCTTCCTCCCTTGAGTATACAGTTGAATATCAGTGCTGAGTCAGTGATAACATAAACCTCTGGTGTATATATAGCACATACAAGTAAAGTTCACAATTAATTGTTAATATGAATAAAAAACTGATGTAGAGAAATAATTACTGATTCTAAAAGCCTATGGTTCAATTTTAGTGTTTGAAAGCTGCACAATTTTGTTATTTGCAAATTAAACAGAAGTTTTCCCCATTTTGAATAAGATTTCCAGAGAAAGAAAATGTAAACATAGAAATTGATAGCTCACTGTGTGGAAGGGGTGATGTATGTTTGCAGGCATCAGGCAAAGGATTGGGGGTGAGGCAGTTAGAAAACATAGCTACAATGACACATCAAGTCAGGAATTACAGAAGATGATAGACAACAAGAATGAGAGAGGTGGGAAGTCATTTAATCTCATAAAGTCGCCAAAACTTTTATAAGAACTGATCAATGTGAATAAAGTGAAGAACTGTTATTAAAAAAAAAGACAACATTACCATGGAACATGGAATGTGAGAGAACTGACTAAATTTAGAAATTTAGTTGTAGGATGCATGAACCAGAGACTTGCTAGATTTCACATTATGTCACAAAACGCTGTCTCATAGTTTTGGTTACACCTAGTTCTATGTCAACACTTGGCAAAATTGCAAGGGTTCAACATATGAGTGATCTTGCAGTGCAGTGTGGTGCCCCCACCCATGATCCAGAAAGGCTGTGTTCCACTCCCAACTTAATTTGGGTTTATGTTGAAAGTTATATTTATTGACTCAACACCCGAAAATATATCCATGTTATGGCAAGATTCAAATCTCACTAGTGAGTGGTGAGATGCCCATTTTCCTACAATAGCATCTTTTTTCCTACTCTTGCTCCATTTACTTGCAGTTTGCTATTCTGCCAAGTGGCAAAGAGAAATTACATGGCAATGATTCCTGACAAAAGTGAACAGGTACCTGGGGGGCTCCAGCTCACTGTTTGCTCCTCTGGTCCTCCATCTTGGCCAGCAGTCCCCAATAGCTCAGAGTATGTTCTATGGGTAGTGACTGCCTGCTGCCTCTGTCCATGGAGGTTGGCATCAGAAATCAACCTCACCACATCATCATGGCACATCTCTGATTTACTTAGAATACAGTCATGCACTTAAATGTTGCATTTTGGAGTCACTGACTCATTGTAATGTTTCCACTAGTCTGCTTAGTGTGTAGGAACAGTCGCCCATCTTATGCACCAGAGGTAGGGTGTACTTCCTTTGTTTGCTGTTGTGGCATTTACTCCTTTCGCATATCTTTGGATGCTAACATCTCTACCTTGGCCTGCCCTTTTTGGGTTTACCTGCTTCACAATACTTCTGCCTTGTTTTGCTTTTTAGTGCAGGCACAAAACCAGGCAGGGTTTCAAAGTTGGCAAAAGTGAGAACTGCAGATGCTGGAGATCAGAGTCTAGATCAGAGTGGTGCTGGAAAAGCACAGCAGGTCAGGCAGCACCTGAGGAGCAGGAAAATCGACGTATTAGGGCAGCACAGTGGTTAGCACTGCTGCCTCACCGCCAGAGACCCAGGTTCATTTCCTGCCTCAGGCGACTGACTGTGTAGAGTTTGCACATTCTCCCTGTGTCTGCATGGGTTTCCTCCCACAGTCCAAAGATGTGCAGGTCAGGTGAATTGACCATGGTAAATTGCCCATAGTGTTTGGTGAAGGGGTAAATGTAGGGGTATGGGTGGGTTGTGCTTTGGAGGGTTGATATGGACTTGTTGGGCTGAAGGGCCTGTTTCCATGCTGTAAGTAATCTAATCTAAAAATGTTTCAGGCAAAAGCCCTTCATCAGGAAAGTTGTCAGCATTGATCATTAAGGGGGAGGATATGTTCCTGTACAGTACTCTACATGTAAGTAACATGTACAGCATGTGGAAACAGTTCACGTGGCAAATGCTTCAACTAAATGATTTTTCAAAGTCTAAGGGGATTAGTCTACAGTCAAGTGAAGGTGACCTGTCATCAGGAGATCACGTCACAGTCAATCAAGGGCAGTGTCTAGTTTCACACCAAAGGCTTGGACAGGGTCAGTCATCCACTTGGAAGGGTTATGGTCAAGGGTTCTGTGTCATTACAATGTGGAGAGTGGGCAATGGTCAGTCCTGCAAATCCAGTGCATTCAGTCAAGAGATTAGTCCAAGATTTGGTCATTAATAGGTCATGGCTGTTTTTCCAAGTCAGTGAGAGGAGTGGGTCATGATTAGTCCTGGCATCTATTTATTGAAAGTCACCATGGGATTGAGGTGTCACCATTGTGGTAGGGTAGTTGAGAAAGTCAAGTATGGGTTTTGGAGATAGTATGCTGGGATTCATAGGAGACAATAATTGTGATCACGGCAACTCTGCATATAAGAGTGGATTGGAGGATATGTGTTATTGCATTGGTGGTAGGGAGATGGAGGGTCAATACCTTGGCTTTGACAGGGGGACAGTGCATGCCTTGGCTGTAGACCAAGGGCTCAGCAGCTGTACTGGGTGATGAAGACTTAATTGAAGGTGCTAGGTGAGAATATGTGGAAGCTCAGAACTGATGGGATTGTCATGGAAAGTAAGAAAGAAAGCAACACAAAGCTTTATGGCATCCATTTATATTAATGAGTAGTTGGCTTCCACCCCCAGCTGAGTTGCAAATATGCAATGGAAGTGAAACATAGCTACTACCGAACCCGAGGTGGATGGAGTAAGTGTTCTGAGGAAGGGTCACCAGATGTTAACTCTGATTTCTCTTCACAGATGCTGCCAGACATGCTGAGCTTTTCCAGCAACTTCTGTGTTTTTTTCCTGTCTGAGCAGTGGTTAGTACTTCTACTGAGCAAAAACTCATGTGTGAAATGCCATAAAAGTGTGGTACAAAATGAATGATGCAAGTTGTGGAGAAGTGTTTGAGAAAAATTGCTAAGCCTCTCAAACAGGAAACTCTATGAAAGTCCCTAAAATTAACACTTGGCCAATTTGTGGTATTTCTTAAAAAGTGAGCAACATTTGGGTGTCCTTGTTCATGAATCGCTGAAAGTTAAAGTGCAAGTACAGTCAAGAATTAAGAAGGCAAATGGTATATTGGTCTGTATTACTGTAGGATTTGAGTGTAGGCCAAAGGTGCTTTTCTTCAATTATATGGAGCTGTGGTGTAGTTCTAGTCCAACAGGTTCAATTGGAAGCACACTACCTTTCGGAACGTCGCTCCTTCATCAGGTGGTAGTGAAGGAGCGACGCTCCGAAACCTAGTGTGCTTCCAATTAAACCTGTTGGACTATAACCTGGTGTGGTGTGATTTTTAACTTTGTACACCCTAGTTCAACACCGACATCTCCAAATCATGTGTAGTTCTGGTCTCCTTACCTAAGGGAAGATACACTTGTCAAAGAGGGAGTGCAATAAAATATGCACATATGGAGGGATTGTCCTATGAGGAAAGATGAAATAGACTGGGGCTGCTATATCTCTGGAGTTTAGAAGAATGAGAGGTAATCCTTCCAGGGATTAACAGGATGTTTACGCAGCCTCATTGGGAGTGGGGGAGGAGAGGATGGTTTGGTTTTGATTTATAGCTAGGAGACCTAGTCACAGAATAAGTGCAGTGCATTTGTGAGGAATTTCTTCACTCAAATAGTACTGAATCCTTGAAATTCTCCACCCTACATAGCTGGGGAGGTTCCATCAATGAATGTTTTCAAGACTGATAACTCTTGATGTTTCTGATTTGTAAAAAAAATTATAGGGATAATGCAGGAAAATGGTGTTGAAGGAGAAGATCAGCCATTAACTCATTGAATGGCAAAGTGAGCTTGAAGGGTTGGGTGACCCACTCCTATTATTTTGTGAATCCTTATGTTCTTACAGAGCTGCAAGCCTCTCCCGATGGAGGTGGAAGTCTCAATTTAGGCAATTAACATTGTATTAGCATGAAATGGTTTTTAGCAACCACATTTTTGAAGACGGGCCCCTGACTGTTGGGGGAGGTGAGGGTGGGAGAGTCAGGGGATCATGCCCTGTAAAACACCAGGCACATGTTTTTGGCATTTTACTTTGGCCATTCAAGCAAATTTTAGGCATGCTGGGTGTCTCCAGTTTTACACAGTATCATTTCGATGCAATATTTTAGGAAAATATATCAGCAATATAGCTGATTAAAAATAATGCAGTCTATCCAAAACAACCATAGCATTCTACTGAACAAAAAGTAACTTGAGTCTAACTCAACTTGAGTTGTTTTTTTGCCAATTGTGGTAGTCATAGAATCGAAGAATTGATTACCCACTTTTATTTTAAAATTAAATATCTGCATTCCTAGGCATATTGTTATGCTAAGCATCCTTTGAAATATATATCACCTATTGCCAGTCCAGAATGAGTTATGAATTAAGAAAAATGCATTTTTTTTTCTTTTGTGCTTATTTTTTCCCCAGCATCCATGGTGTGTGTGTGCAGGTGTGAGACACAGTGAGAGACATAAGGTGTACGGATTTTTATTCAATTTCCACCACCAAGAAGATAGGAAAACACCCGAGTGGCCAGTGACTAGCAGTGCCTTCCACAAAGGGCAATGCTGTGTGATCAAACAGTGAAGGGGAGGGCAGGGAATAAATCAAAATAGAGTTGGAGGGGGGAATAATGCACTCCACTCCCTGTGGTGCCCACCTCTCCCTGAACAACTCCAGGGTGTTGGTGGAGACCACGAGCTCCTTCTCCAAGGACACCAACGTAACCATGGAATAGGGGCAGGCAGTCGGCCCTAACAACCCCCTCCAAGGCCCGCTGTCTGGACCTGTTTTTGGCCAGGGCCAGGATCAGAAAAAAAAAATGCATTTTTAGTTGTAAGATATTAATTGAAACATTGATCAATTAATAAATCTAAGGACCAGCTAGTTTTTTTGAAAATAATCAACAGATCAGTGATTACAAATTCTTGTTTACATTGTGCAAGTTTGGGAAAATATTCTTTTAGGTGAAGTAAGAATAAAATTAGTATTTTATCTACAATCTTGTCTAGTGAAATCATTGCCATTTAATGTGGAAGATAGAAGGTCAGGGTCTGATGTTTTAAAGCAGTGTGGAGCATATCTGTCAATATGTGAGCTGGAACTATTGAGTTTGAGCTTTAATTTGCTAGACATGCAACACAAAGCTAATTCCCCTAATGAACACTCTGATTTTATCTAATGGAATCAAACATAATAGAAAAGCAAATTAGGTCAGGTTTAGAAGTAAGGAGAAAATTAAATATTTACCTGCCCTATTCATTGCCCACTAAAATACATAATTTATGTGATATACACTCAAAAAAACAGACAATGACTGCCTTTATTATCAATCAAGCATCAGAATTTGTGAAATTCTCTTCATTGAATCTTGCAGCAAAGTGGCAAGTTATTTCCAAACTTGAGTTTGTAGTGATTTTTAATCACATTTCGTCAATATTGCTATTAGAATTAGTTAGTATTTATGTTGCAGCATAGTGTGTTATGACTGTCATGTGTTTGATGCATTTGAAAGAAAGAGGTTGCATTAAAAATTTGCCTTTCATGTCCTCAGGATATCTGAGACTACCTCACAAAAAGTATTTTGAAGTGTTGTCACTTCATGAAGTTTGGTAGCTATTGCCAGACAGCCAAATCTCAAAGCTGTAATGAGTTAAATACTGTCAGATAACTCAAAATAAGGCAAAGTACTATGGGCGCTTGGAAATAAAACAAAAAGAAATGCTGGCAATACTCAACAGGTCAGGCAGAATCTCTGGAGAGAAACAGAGTCAGAACTGTAAAACCTGCGCCCACACCTCCTCCCTCACCTCTATCCAAGGCCCTAAAGGAGCCTTCCACATCCATCAAAGTTTTACTTACACGTCCACTAATATCATTTTTTGTATCCGTTGCTCCCGATGCGGTCTCCTCTACATTGGGGAGACTGGGCGCCTCCTAGCAGAGCGCTTTAGGGAACATCTCCGGGACACTCGCACCAATCAACCACACCGTCCCTTGGCCCAACATTTCAACTCCCCCTCCCACTCTGCCGAGGACATGGATGTCCTGGGCCTCCTTCACTGCCGCTCCCTCACCATCAGATGCCTGGAGGAAGAACGCCTCATCTTCCGCCTCGGAACACTTCAACCCAAGGCATCAATGTGGACTTCAACAGTTTCCTCATATCCCCTTCCTCCACCTCACCCTGGTTCTAAACTTCCAGCTCAGTAACTGTCCCCATAACTTGTCTGGACTTGTCCTACCTGCCTATCTTCTTTTCTGCCTATCTTCTTTTCCACCTATCCACTCCACCCTCTCCTCCTTGACCTATCACCTTCATCCCCTCCCCCACTCACCCATTGTACTCTATGCTACTTTCTCCCCACCTCCACCTCCACCCTCCTCTAGCTTATCTCTCCACGCTTCAGGCTCACTGCCTTTATTCCTGATGAAGGGCTTTTGCCCGAAACGTCGATTTTGAAGCTACTTGGATGCTGCCTGAACTGCTGTGCTCTTCCAGCACCACTAATCCAGAGTCAGAATGTCTGCCTACAAGTACTGCCTGACTTGCTGAGTAGATCTAGCCTTTTCTGTTTTTATTTCATATTTCCAGCATCCACAGTGCTTTGCTTTAATAATCTGTTTTTGACGTTCCCTCAAGGAATAATAATCATCCAAGGCAGCAGTAGAACTCCCTCTTTATCTTTAAATTGGCAGCATTTGTACGTGTGTGCGCGCGTATAGTCTCCCTTGAGAGGTTTAGCAGTTCATCCAAAACCAACACCTACAACTGAGTATCATATACTCAAATCTTTGGAATGTAGCTTGAAACCCTAGGCAGCTCACTTACGTGGGAGTATCATTGAACTGCAACTGTCATCCTCCCGGATGAACAGTTCCTGCTGAACTATCCCTCCCTAGCGCAATGGATGCTCTGGTCTGTTACAGAAATCCAAAATATGTCCCAGCTGAGACCAGGCATGGGATTACATCTGGAAGTTTAACAGTTAATGTTAGAGAATATATTTCTGTACTCAGTGCCTTGTCTTTCATTGTTTGTTTGTGCTGGAATTCCTGTCAATCACAGTCCTCTGGATTTTTCTTGGGGCAAACAGATAATGGAAGTAAGAAAATTGTAGTTACATAGCGCCAATATTTTTTAAAAACTGCAAAACATTTTGACTGGAGGATCTCGCCGATTTGCATATGAGGACGAGTTCTTGTGGCAGACTTGCTTATCTGTACCGAGTTCTTTCAAATTATCACTGGCATTGTACATTGGTTTGCAAAACAGCGTGCTGAGTTATGGAATGGTGGGTTCCAAAACACCCTTACGCTACTGAGTGACAAATGTCCGATCTGTTGCCGGGAGGAGACACTGAGCAAAGAGTTTATCCCGGGAGGGGGTGAGTCAAAGGCAGCTCAATCCCGATTTCATGGGATTTCTTTTCCAGTTGACTGCAGCCAGTTTAAAACCCACGCTTGCTGGACAAAACGAAATGATTCTGTGATTTAGTGAGCAAAATTAATTCAAAAAGTCTCAAACAACTCCTTTTTGTTGGAGTTGACATTAAGTGGTTGCAGCAGTGATTTGATCTCTTCGTACCAGTTTCACCGCCCATTCTTCAATTGCGAAATGAGATACTTTGCAGCCCTTTCAGCAATTTTGAACAAAGGAAATCAAAATTTAGAAAGGCTTTTGGCAGTTTCCCTGCAAGGTTTAGCAATTTTATTCAGCAACGCTTTTCATTGAATGGATTTTAAAACTAGATAGAAACAAAACTAAATAATTTGTACAAACATTCCAGAAGCATTAGGTTTTTTTTAGCTTTTTTTGTCATTTGTCGATGCTTTCTTCATGAACACTAGACACTTGAATTTTCGACAGTTCCCCACCCCATCAAGTCATTGTCTATTTGAAAGCAGGAACACTATCCTGTCTGCACCAGCAGAACACTACTGTAAGGTTCATTCTTACCACTGAACCCCTGAAAGAAATGAATGAATACTGGCCTGAGATGCATCAGTTTGCACTAGGTTTTCCATTGAACACGCATGGAGACAAATGGGAAAACAAGTTCTACAATAGTGAATCAGTGATCTCACTAGGACTTCTGGAGGGCGACAAGCAAACCTGAATCCTGACTCATTCAGCAAAGTCAGCATTTTAATCAATCTGATCTACATGTATATTCAAATCTGGTTCTATTTTAAAGAAAACAATGACAGTTTTTGTCATCAAGGTGAGAAATGCTGATAAAGGGACATTTTTGATAACTGTAGGTCCATGTCCTTGTATCACTCTGCGAATAAAGGAGGTAAAAATAAGATTTTGTCAGAGTTTTACAACATGGAAAGAGGATTTTCAGTCCATTAAAACCAAAAGAACTACAGATACTGTAAATCAGACAAAAATAGAAATTGCTGTATAGAACTGGTTTTGAGGAAGGATCACTTGACCTGAAGCGTTAACTCTGATTTCTCTCCACAGATGCTGCCAGACCTGCTGAGCTTTTCCAGCAATTTCTATTTTTGTCTCTTTAGCAAATCATGTCTGCACAGGTCATTAAATATCAATCTATTCTAAGTCAAGATCAGAGTGGTGCTGGAAAAGCACAGCAGGTCTGGCAGCATCCAAGGAGCAGGAAAATCGATGTTTCGGGCAAAAGCCCTTCATCAGGAATGAGCACCACTCTAATCTTGACTCTAATCTCCAGCATCTGCAGTACCCACTTTTGCCAAATCCACCTATTTTCTAAACCTATTTTCCAGCACTTGACCTGTAGCCTTATATACCATATTGTTTCTGGTTTTCATCTAAATAATACTTAAATGTTTTGAGCGTTCTCCCCTCTACCATCCTTTTAGGCAATACATTCCAAATACCCACAACTCTTTTTCCTGAAATCCCATCTAAACTCCTGCTCCTTACCTTAAAACTGTGCCCCCTGATTATTAACTCCTCTACTGACAGAAAAAGTTGCTTCCTATCTATACCCCTTATTACATCTAACTCAGGCTCCCCTACAGTCTGTTTTACTCAAAGGAAAACAAGCTTAGGCTATTTAGTCTCTCTCCACAGCTGAATCTTCCCAGCCCAGCTCAGCCCACATCCCGGTGGATCTGTTCTGCACCCCCTCTAATGCAATCACATCCTTCCTATAAGTTTGGCAAATAGAACTGTCACATGCAGTCCTTTTGGGACAACATTAAACATTTTTGATTTTGTTCCTTGCTATTAATTTCACTAAACCCTTAATAATTTAAATCTCTCTATCTTAATCTCTGTTTCAGTGGTGTTAATGATTCCTCAGTTCCTCTTTATCATTAAAATTTCTCATCTTTGGTGTCATCATATTGAATCTTCTGCAACTCTCCAGCAAGAACCTTTTTGAAGTAGCATTCTCAAAATATTCCAACTGCTGATTAGTGAATGTTTTTAACAAATGTTTATCAAGCTTTATATACACCACATTTAAATGATTATTTCCATTTACAGATTCCATAGTTATACAAACCATTGAATAAATGCATTCATATGATTCCAGAATAGTTATATCCAAACTACAAAGTTCTTTTTCCCTCATAGAAACATAATTTCAATGTACATTACTAGAGTAATAGAGATGCTTTGTGAAATCAGATTTCTTGTCAGAGCAAAAGTGAGCCTGGCCAGACTTCTAGATTGGAAAAAGCTTTTCTCGTGGACTTATTATTTAACTTTGAAATACCAAAGCTCCTTAAGAGAACACACATTTCCTTTTTGTTTCCAAATTTTATAGTTCAAACTCAGAGGCAACTGAAGAGGAGGCTTTTGTGTAGGAGATGTTCTCCAGTTTCATTATGAATGAGGGCAGAGTACATAATTTCCCATTCATCTAACTCAAAGAAGTTCTATTTAAGCTTTCATGCACATCAACAAAAAATCTTTTCTTGTCCACTAAACTATATTTGAAACTAGAATGAAAAATCTATGCATTACACATGCATTTCTGGATCAAGCTTCTTCACAAAGTTAATTATTTTACAATCTATAGGGATAATTTTCCACCAATATGTGCTTTAATTAACTTAAGGAGTCATATGTTTGGATAATTCTAGGTTCAATTGACCTAACTATCTGCCTAAGAGTAATAAGTTTTTAATTGATTTAAGCAATTAGATCTTTCCACCTTAAAGGGACAGGAATATACAGATAGCTTGATTTTTGGCACAATAATACATTCTAATATGGGATGTAATAATTCTGAATTAGAATTCTAATAATTCTTTTAAAAAAAATTATCCTCTGACCCATTGAGTAGCACAATAATAAAAACTAGGAGTGTCAGGGAAAATAAAGAGAAAAGGATAATCTGCTTAAGTATCTGTTGCTAAACTGAAGTTTCAGAATTTGAAAGAATTGGTAGAGAATTAGTAGAGTTCAATTTCAGCTGCTGCAGTTAATTATCTTTTATACACAGTACCCTGGCCTTTAAGTCAGTCTGTTGACTACAGCTGATTCTTATCAAGACTTTGCTGATGAAAACCTTCTTAAGCTAGTGAAGCTCGTGTCCTCTTCCTCTGAACAATAAAATGCCCATAAACAATTGTGACATGACCAGCTGTCAGTAATCTTCTTTCAGAAAACAGGTAAATTCTAATTTAATACAATCTTTATAGGATAAAAAGCTGTGGGTGTTTTTTTGTATTATGAAGGTATTGGAAGAAACTGTGTTAAATTTCTGTCCCCAACCCAAGCATTATTATTTTCATTGATCAAAAAATTATAGATGTTACATTCTTTGAACATAAAGTATTGTTCAAATCATCATATCCTGGCTCTGCTGCCTTACAACAAAGACTTCAGATTTAATCCAAAACGATGCATTTTGAAAGGAGAAAGGTTGTAGGATGGTCTTTTTCCCAGGCTGAGTTCACAGAGGATTTTTCCAACCACTGGGGCAAGCTTGAAACCATGACCTAAAATGTAAAAGTAATCCATAATAAATTAAATATCCTTATGATTTACTCTTTCTTCAAAATCTACGTAATGAACATAACTTACTCCCAAGAATGACACTAATTTTTACA
The DNA here is from genome assembly GCF_047496795.1 of Chiloscyllium punctatum. NCBI lineage: Eukaryota > Metazoa > Chordata > Chondrichthyes > Orectolobiformes > Hemiscylliidae > Chiloscyllium > Chiloscyllium punctatum. The sequence goes on along the minus strand of NC_092757.1, from coordinate 75,408,136 downwards.
GAGTTAATGCTAAATCAATTTTTCCAGAAGCCTTTTTTAACTCACTTTAAACTTAACTGTGGCATGGTGGCTCAGTGGTTAGCACTGCTGGTTCACAGCGCAAGGGATCCATTTCAATTCCAGCCTTAGGTGCCTGTCTGTGTGGAGTTTGCATATTGTCCCTGTGTGGGTTTCCTCCGGGTGCTCTGATTTCCTCCCATAATCCAAGTGTGCAGCTTGACCATGCTAAGTTGCCCATAGTGTTTAGAGATGTTCGGTGAATTAGCCCTGGGAAATGCAGGGTTACAGAGATAGGGTAGGGGGATGAGTCTGTTTGAGATGCTGTTTGGAGAGTTGGTGTGGACTTGTTGGGCCGAAAGGCCTGTTTCTACACTGTAGGGATTCTATATCTATTCTTAAGGAAGTAAACCCAATGTAGCTGCCATTCTGAATGATCAGCTTTTCTGATTTCTGGAGAGCTCTTATGGCACAGTAGTAATTCCCACTACCTCTGGGCCAGAAGGCACTTACACTGGACGTATGTAATGGACATTTCCAAACAGGTTGATTAAGACCTTAGCTGCCATTGTTGAGTGAGTATACTTGCTGTTTAGAGCTGCTTGCCATCTTCCAATTCCAGTAGACCCACCTTCGGAACTCTTGCTTTACTTTCTGTCTAAAGTTATCCAAAGTTCAGCATTCCAGAGTAGAGCAGAGGAAAGAATTTGTGACCAGATATTTGTGTTTGGATGTTGGAGGCAGACAGGAGGTGATTGAGTGGGTGGGAGAAGGATGATAGATCAGCCAGGAGCTTTGTGTTTGTATTATCTACTGTCTTCCTTCAAGGATTTTACTTTAAAATATTGGCTCATCTCAAAATCCTTTTGAAGAAGTGCTGGTGTGTAATGTCTCAGTCAATTGCTGTCAGATGTTGTACTATGCTCACTGTTGATAAATCACCCTGATAATAATCACCCTTACTATTCTAAAACCTCTAACTCGCTGTAAATAACATCATTGTGGATTTTGAGGATTAAAAGATACTGACTCAATTATTCCATTGGTCAGTCATTATTCCAGCATTAATGAGGTACACATGGGGAAGCTATGGAATCCCCATCATGGCAGATTTTCAAGCAGTTGCCCTGGAAATTTTATTTTCCATTGGGGAATTTCTCGATGTCTGAGACTGTCTGCAAGTCTTCATTCAAATCAGAATTTGGATGGTTCTGACGAAGTTAATAGTTACTCAGGATAATTAAATATAGTCTAACCCCTGAAGAACTATTCAATTGATTCCACACTTACTTCATACGCACATTCCAACACAACCTCCTCCAGACCCTTCATGCAACAAGACCTCAACCTGAAACAGTCCTCTCCATCCAAGATTCCACATGCTGTCCTGATCAGAACTCAACTGCCCCATTCCTCTCCTCCAGATTCAATCACCCCCCTTCATCCACTCTGGACATGACCCCGCATTTTCCTTTCCCTTGCTTCTTATCTGATCTGCTTCTGACTGTCTACTCCCTCCCAACTGGGAACCAATCCACACCCTTCCCTTGCCACAGTACTAGTCCTGACACCCACCATCCCAATCTTGCTGGACCAGATGCCTCGGACTCACTCTAACCTACCATGCTACGAGAACTGCACCATCATGTGAAAAAGGACATATTTGCAGAGCTACAAGCAAAATAGGGGAGAGTGTAACTGAGTGAACTGCTCTTACAGGCGCAGAAATGATGGGCTGAAAGGCTTCCATTTTTCCTGTGGCCATTCATCGATTCTGTTCCACCGTTCAATAAACTCATGGCCAATCTATGTTGTAATTCCTGCTGTCACTCCATTTACCATTAAATATTTGGCTTGTAATAAATTATTGATAGAGTTTAAAAACAATTGTTATTATTTTGCAGTTGTGCAAGCCTTTGTTTCCTAACCTCTCTTCTGAATGGCTTGGCTCTGATGTGAAGATTATCTCCCTTCCCGAGGCTCTCCCCAGTGACCGATGTTTCTGCGTAACCCATCAATTCTTTTAATCTGTAGGTAATGAAGGTTTCTATTCATTCTTATAGTGCAGTGTAAATTCCTTATATTCTATAAGGAACAACTTGTCTTTTCACTTATCTCACTTTCTTCAGGTTAGAGGGGTTGCCATGGGTACCCAAATGGGCCCAGTTATGCCTGTCTCTTTGTGGTGTACGTGAAACATTCCTTGTTCCAGTCCTCTTCCAGCCTCGACCCATAACTCTTTCTCCAGTACATCGATGACATCAGTACGGCTTTCCCCGCTCGTCTGGAATTGGAAACATTTAACAATTTCCATCCCGCTCTCACCTTCACTTGCTCCATCTCGCACTCCGCCCTTCCCTTCCTCGACATCTCCATCTCCATTTCCATTTCTGAGGATAGGCTGGCCACTCACACACTACAACCCTCTGGCTCCCACAGTTACCTTGGCTATACATCCTCACACTCTGCAGCCTGTAAAGACGCTATTCCATTCTCCCAGTTCCTTTGTCTCTGTCACATCATCTGTTTGGATGATGGCAACTTCAACAAGGGGGTCCTCCAAAATATCCACCATCTTCCTCAACCGAGGATTCCCCAGCACTGTAGTTGACAGAGCCCTCAGCAGCACTTCAGCTCTCACCTCCGCTCTTCCTTCCCACAACAGCAACAGGGTCTCCCTTGTCCTCACCTACCATCCTACCAGTATCCACTTCCAGAGGATCAATCGCTGCCATTTCTGCTGCCTCCAGACACCCATTCCCCTCCCTTCCCTCCCTTGTCAGCATTCTACAGGGACCATTCCCTCCAGGACAACCTGGTCCACTCCTGAACTCCCAACACTGCCCCCCACAGCCCATGGTACTTTCCCCTGCAACCGCAGAAGGTGTAACACTTGCCCGTTTACCTCCTAAGTATCCAAGGGCCCAGACACCTGTTCCAGGTGAAGCACTGCTTCACCTGGATTTCACTTGATCCATTGTAGTTGCTGGTCACAATATGGTCTCCTCTACATTGAGGAAATGAAGCATAGGCTGGGTGACAGCTTTGCAGAACACCCACATTCTGTCTGCAAAAAAAAGACCCGGAACTTCCAGGTGCCTGTGACTTTAACACACGCGCACACACACATACATTTAGTCTCATACATAGGGATTTGTTTTGTCTCATTTTGGTTGCAGTGGTCACCCTGCTGACAGTGCATGCTGATTGTCTGTCAGAAGGCTTTGGCCTTCATCAGTTATGTGTCATACAATGTAGTGAATCACTGGCTGTGCAGAAGCAGCTTGCTGGTTTAATGAGGACCAACTTGGACAGATTACCTTGCCACTTTTGATCCTCAGGTCTATATGGGAGGTAGGTGGAGGCTAGTGCATTAGCTGAGAGGAGACAGCACTTTCTTCTCCCAGCCCCCAACCACCACCCACTCCACCTACCTTGAACTCACAACAAGCTAAACTTAAAATGGATCACAGGGAGCCTATATCTAAAAAGGACGCATCTTCTCTTAAGTCCCACATGTTTACCTGCTGCAATAACAGACGCGAGCAGAGCACATAATGAATTCTCTGGAGTGAAACTGAAACTTGGAGTTCACCTTCCTAATGCAAATTTACAATGTGTCAAATGGCTGTTTAAGGTGACAGGAAGGGGTGCCCGAGGTTAGAATTATTGCATCAGAGCTGTACAGCGCAAAAATTGATCCTTCGGTCCAACTCATCCACACTGACCAGATATCTCTCTAAACCCTTCCCATTCATGTATCCATCCAGATGCCTTTTAAATATGTAATTGTACCAATCTCCACTATTTCATCTGGCAATTCATTCCATACACGCACCATCCTCTGCATAAAGCAGTTGCCCCTTAGGTCCCTGTTTAATCTTTTCCCTCTAACCTTGAACCTATGCCCTCTAGCTTTGGACTCCCCTACCTTGGGAAAAACATCTGGGCCGTTCACTCCATCCATGCTTCTCATGATTTTTTAAACTTCTAGAAAGTCACCCCTCAGCCTCCAACCCCAGCAACATTCTTGTAAATCTTTTCCGAACCCTCTCATGTTTGGGTAAGCTAATATTGATTTGGATGTTTTCCAGGCACCCGGAAGCAGGCTAAAAGAATCAGGGAACTGCTGCTTTATCTCTGTTCTGCCAACCTGACTAATGCGCCCTTTCCTAAAGCTGAGGTCTCTAAGGAAAAGCCATTCTAATATTACACACAACATCCCCTCAGGGGTGTGCTCATAAACATCAAGTTCCCAAAGTAATACATTATGCATGAAATACCATCCTAGTTGGACAATTCATCACAATCAATTGTGTAATCCTACAAATGGAGCATTCTATCCTGAGTGAAATAATTCCACACAGGCTGGTATCGTGTCACCAAGTCATCCTTATTCACTTGAGGAGAGTGTTTGACACTGATCGAGCTCCATCAGAGCCAGGTGTCAGAGTGAACGGGATGGCTGACGCACCTGTTCTTATCTGTCAGCCAGGGAGGACAACACACACTTCCTCCACATAGACCTGAGGATCAATAGTGGCAAGGTAATCTGTCCGAATTGGTCCTCATTAAACCAGCGAGCTGCTTCTGCACCGCCAGTGATTCACTACAGCATCTGAAATATAACTGATGAAGGCCAAAGCCCAATGTTTGCTGACAATCAGCATGCACTGTCAGCAGGGTGACCACCACAACCAAAACAAGACAAAACAAATCCCTATGTGTGAGACTGGATCAGGTGAACAGTCCCAATGAGAGAGCTCCTATTTTCCGGCTGACCTCGTTACAATCCCTACACTGCATTCGGTTAATCAGTGTTTTCATGCCAAAACATTTTGAAGTGCAACATACTCACACCTCAGTTAGATTAGGAGGTAGTGGCATAGTGGTTATTTCTAATTAGCTACCTAACTCACTGGTGTCAAGGATTCAATTCCCACAGGGTAGTTGGTGGAACTTTAACTTTAACTCATGAAACTGGAATTATGAGGTCGTCTCTTCATTGGTAGCCATGAAATTATCATCTGTTTTTGTAAAACAAAATCTGATTATTTATTGCCCTTCAGGAAAGGAAATCTGCCATCCTTACCTGGTCTGGCCTACACGTGACTCCTGACACACAGCAATGTGACTGACCCTCAGCTGTCTGCTGACCTGGCCCAGCAAGTCACTCAATTTCTGGGCAATTAGAGATGCTAATTAAATATTGCCTTTGCCAGTGATGCCTATATGAAGTAAGAATAGAATGTTGTTGCTGGTTTATGGCAGTTCTATCTTTTTTTAAAATTCAGTCCTAAATGTTGCAGGATGAACAAAACCATGAGTCTTTCTAATGGATCCATTTCACCACTGTGCAATTTAGTCACATTCATGTTGACGAGTGGCTAAGCAGCAGTGGGTAAACCAAAATCAAAGTGGTTCTTCCAAATGCTCCTAGGCTTTCGTGAAATTGGTTTACAATTTATTTTGACTAAAAATCTAAACATCCACATTCTTAAGTGGCATTTCTATTGCCTACATGGAATTTCCACCTGACTGCATCAACTCAGAAGGTTTCCACCAGCTCACAGGATTCACTGTCACCAGCACAGGTTTTTTTCCACGTTGACATGTTGATCTTCCAGTTTTGAGAGGAACCAGTGTGGCACATTTCCAGGTCTAATTAAACACCCAAAGTCCACATAAACTGCTACATACAAGCAAAAGTGTAAACTGTCCATCTAAATATTAGGTAGCAACTTCTGATGACAGGTGACTGAGTATTGTTAACTTAGATTCAAAGTAATGATCTGCACTGGGTGCATGAAAATCCATTGGATAGGTTTCAGTCGCAGCTATAAAACAGGTTGAATTGACCATGTAGAGGCCACATTGGTCCAAATTATACTGGGTAATGTCTCGTTGGAATGTAATTTATGGTCACTTCATTAAATGCCTATAAAATTTGTCAAAGCCATGGTCACAATTTCTTTAATGGTCATTTGTTACTTCCCAATGCAGTGTAATTTATAAATCCATTAGGCAGGTTGTTGGTCAGCACAGGAACAAAATATATTCTTACATATAGTAGTTGTGCTGGTCTCAGCTGGCAGAGCCCTGATTGACAGAAGGAAATAGCCGGAAGGGAAATCTTCAATCGAAAGTAGATTTTACTTTCGCAATGCTTTTACCTTTTATTTAAATTATAAATTGGCTGCAGATTGGATTTGTAGCTTGAGGGCTTATTCAGTATTTGGCTTATCACAACAAAATTGATGTTACTAAATTAGAACTAGCTACAGGAACAGCCAATAAATTATACTTGGCTGTGATCAATTACTTCTAGATGGTTTGCTGATAAGAGACTGTGTGACATTAAGGAAGGGAGTTGAAAAAGACTGTAAACCAAATTCTGGATAAATCCTGGTTAGCTTCAATAAATAATCACCGGTCGGAACTACATATTTAATGCATTCACACATGGCTTCCAAGCAATATTGGGAGTGCAAGTAAGTCAGGCCAACTCTGTCACAATAATTCCAGCACAACAGCAAGGGGAGAGATAATAAAAGTTCTGCCTGAGTTCTCTGTCAGACTAGTTTTCTAGTGTTTCTTTTCAACAGTATCATTAGCAAGATCACCAGCAAGGGTTTTGACTGATAACTTCTGTCCCATGAACATCTGGCCTGAAGGAATTTGAGCACAAATGGCAACACACAATTCACATAAGAGTTTGAATAAGATTCGAGAATCTACCTTGGGCAGTTGCGAAGCTGTCACTTTGACTTAATGGGAGCCTATGACAGATGGAAAGAAAAATCATGGCCACAATTTGTCAACTTTGGCCACCTTCTCTTCAACTTTATTATGCCTCCTTTTATATAGTCTTCCTAAGAGCTACTAGCTACTTGAGAAGTATATTTTAGTTCACGTATGTACAGCATCTATTTTATTCCATCCCTGACCCCCGACTAGACAATCCTCCGAGCTCTGAATTTTTCTTCAAATTAAAAGTCTTTACAATATCTGCAAAATAATTCTTTATTTTTTAAAAATTGTGAACTGCAACCAGAGATCTATTCTGTAAAAGTTTACTCATATCAAAATTAAAACTTTCATGCTTTAATAGATATTGGCAATGAAAAGATTCACAATATTGATTTTTTGCAATTCAGTAAAAGGAAATTGTACCAAAAAGAATGTGATTTTATAAGATAAGCAGTCAGTTCATATTGTAACTGTACCAACCTGAGAATCCAGCTCCAATGATGATGTTACTGTGCTCTGGATGATAATCCAGAATGAAGTCTGAATCTGGGGTAACCTATTGAATGAAAATGTGAAGATTTCAGTGTGAAAAACAAAACATCAGGTGTCATTTCTCTATTGGGCCTAACTTGACCAAAAATGCTTGCAAATAGAGTCGTCGATTTGAATGAAACACAGGATCAGTGCAGTTGAAGGCCAGAGTGAATGGAAAACCATCCAGTCCCATCCAACAAGAGGCTGAGGTTTTACCTCTCTGGTCCTTGCTGCGTGTTTGTTGTCAGTCCTTTGAACCTGTAGCAAGTACCAGCTGCCCAAAAGGCCAAATGGGGGTGAGAGTGCAGGCAGCATCGGACATCATCAGTACGGACTGGAAGAATCGGACTGTGCCAGCAGGTTAAAAAGGCACTGAGATGATATCTAGGTTTCCTTGTGGCATCAAGGGGAAAATATTCCTAGCCCAGAGAAACCAAATAGCAAGACATGAAGATGTCTGACCTCTGCAGATGCTGGTTCCTCTTTTCAATGTCCAGAGTCAGGCAGAGCAGCAGCAACAGGTTCCCTATGTAGTTCTGAGGTGAAAATTGCAGTCAAGTGCAAATAATGTAATCGGAGTAGCTAGACCCTGCTGTAAATGTTGGGACCCATGGGAAGGCAATGGGACCAGTGCAAACAAATCATCCACAGCATTTGCCTACCTGGCTGGCTGCCCAGTAGAATGAGGAGTTGGGGGGCGGGTGAGGAATTGTTAACACTCCTCAACCTGCACTGCCTCTCCTACCATCCCACATCTTGCTTACATTTGAAACTGCACATTTTTCAGCCTTCCGATGAAGCATGCATTTTGAAAAGTCATTTCAAAACATTTTACATCAAGCCACATTTCTATTGTTAGAGGATTTCAGAACAAGGTTGAATTCATTTCCAGGCACAAGTCAGGTTATTTATGAGCTTTGCAAACAGGGGCTGACTCAGAAACACTGAACAAAAAGACTTTCAAAAAATGAAACTGTCAGCAATTTGAGTTTGTAAACTAAATGGGTTCACAAGAATCAGGAAAGTTGATAACCGTGGAAAGTCAACCCTTAATACAGTGGTTCCTTCAGGCTTTTCTATGAATAAATTATTATTATTGTTTGCCTTGAGAATGTGTTTATTTGACAAAAAATTATAACCCCATGCAGGAAAATATTACCCTTGAAACAAACAGTCCATCTGAGTTACAATTCTCCCTCACCATCATAAATTAAGTGAGTAACATAGACCTACTGTATAACATTATGGTTCACATAGGCTCAATCAAATGAATTTTCTTTTTGCTGAAGTTGAATCAATATTTCAGTACTTTGTATTAGCTTGCATCTGACAATTCATGTGGTACTGATAAAACTGAAATAGAGCATAGAATCCGTTTGGGGAAATGTCCCTCAATTCTGCTTTATGTGGTGACTATAATATAATGCCATGGATAGTGAAGGAATGTCAGAAACCATAAAAATGAAGTGTGAGATTATTTTAAATACCTTCCAAAACCTGAGGTTAAATTATAGTCCTTTCCTTACCTGATTCCATCTGTTACATAATACTTTCATTGTGTTGAGACTATATTATATAATGTAATAAGGGCTATTAGCAATTGTCAAGTTAATATTAAATTGATTAAAGGCTTGGAGAAACTGATAACATAATCAGTTCAGAAAAATGTTTCAATTAAATTGCAAGGAATGTACAGGAGATTGTCTTAGAGCTATAGGAAATATACTCCAGGGAATTAGGAGTCTAGCATATATGGTATTTTGTTCTCATATGCCACAGGTATTTATATGACTGAGGATTAAATTAATATACACTCTCAATTCTTTAGTATATTTAGAGAAGATATTAAATAGAAAATATGCTTTAGGGCTACTAAATATAATTGCTGTTTTAATACAATATTAAAAGTAACTAGAATATTATTTTTTCAGGAGTAATAAGGTAGGATGTACATTTAGATCTTGAAGGTACTAACATTTTATGTGCCAATTTTATTCAAAGCCCCTTTGATGAAAGTTTCAACACAGCCTAAAATACCGGAAACCGGTTTTACAGAGGAGTGATTCTGAAGAGATATTAATATTTATGAGGAATTATTCTTTCTTTCACAACTCAAAGAAAATAGATCCTAAGAAATCAAAGGGAACCAGATCTCCAGTATAGCTTTTAAAGCCTTTCTAGTTACATGAAGGCAAGGAGAATGATACATTACTGTATACATGCAGTATTCAACAATCGCAGGCTTTGGATCCACGCCAGGAAACTCTTTAGACAAAAAGGTGCTCAGAATGTTCACATCCTGAGAAGGCTGCTGTAATACGATATCACGTTCATCTGGGTCAGCATCACTGCCACTGTGGTAGCAGACCTAAAAAGGGAATTTTTGTTCAAGATCATTTGCCATCTGTTATAGAGTACATTCTTGACATACACATGTTCTCACACACACATTTTCTTATACATACATGTCCAGAAAGGGCTTATTCCTCATTCAAACCAAGGCACAATTTATGCCACATTATTAATTTATTTCTGCGATGTATTCACATGTATTATAAATTAGGTTGGAGCTACACTAAAACATTTCCCTTTCGGCCATTAATGTTAGAAGGAGGAGATGACCTTTTATCTCATAAGCACTGGCAATGTAGAATTAAATTTGATTCTTTATGTCTCCCAATGTATTGTGTTCCCAATATGATTCACAATAGACTGCAACAGCACAGCTATGTATCAAAAGAATCACATGCAATCATGTTTACGAAAATAAATAAGATTTATGTTAAAAATCACACAACACCAAGTTATAGTCCAACAGATTTAACTGGAAGCACTAGCTTTCGGAGTGCTGCTCCTTCATCAGGTGGTTAGATTAAATAAGATATAATTATTTTGCCCCCTGGCCTTACAAAATTGATGGGAAAAACAATCCATACTGAACTCTTGTTGAATTAATACCACATTGCTGCAATTTGACCCTTCAGACTTCATGTTGGGGAGGTAGATATCTCAAAGCAACTTTTCACTTGTCATTCCCTATCACCATGCAGAACCCTGCTCATTGCCACAAAGGTACAAAACCAGCAAAGTCTTCTGTCTGCAGACCACCCACATTTAAATAAGATTTTCATTGCTTTAGGCTGGGAGTGGTATTTCCTTTCAACAAGTTATTTTTTAAATTGAGGATAGATTACCCTCATCCCCAGTGGAAGGGGACTTACAGGTATTCAATAATGGCATAAAACAATGACAGTCCCTCTAGAGGACAGACATGGTTGTTGCAATTTATCCCAGTACCAAGGCCAAGTGCTCATCAAGTCACTGCCAGATCAAATTGTGATCTTTCCAAGCCTAAGGCTACCTTCAGAATTCAGGACATTAGACTCCATAGAAAAGAGATTTCAACCATTTCCTGGCAATCTCTTCAAAATACTTTTATTCTTTTGTATTATGAAAATGATTTGTATTCCTTTTTGATATCTGATTGCCAAGTTGTCTCTCCAACCTAAGTGATAGAGTAAGGGTATCCTTTATGCCCTCTGTATAATGAAATGGATTATAAAGACTGAGTGCCTTGGCATTATTCTTGCAGTTTAGATGATGTTCCTCAATACATGTTTCTTCACTGCTTGCACATCTAACAAATCTTCTACAATAGGCCTAACTCCAATCGCAGAATAGTTTTAATTCTTTCACAGGAAATGGATGTTGCAGGCAAGGTCAGCACTTGTTGCCCATCCCTAATTGCATAGTCATTAGTGACATTTTTATATCCCACACCAATTACATTTATTGCTTTTCAGAGTGAAGCAGTCAAGTTAATGTCCCAGTATGAAAAAAAAAGACCTGTGCTGTGAAATTAGTTGAGACCACCTAACTCTCTTCCATTCAGGATCCTTGCAGCTAGCTGTCGGAGGACTTTTGTCGGTCTGCATTGGATTTAAGCATTAATTCCAAAAAAAACACTCAAAGCCACTGTCTTTAATGATATAAAGAAATCTTTTCACTAGAAATTCATGAACATTTTACTACAGACATTAATTTGTGTATAGATTTTACATAGCATTGACATGTGTATATAATTGCATTAATCACTCCTCTGGTGGTGGTATTCAGTGGGTCCAGATCATATAAATCATACATGAATACGCTATTCAGCCTCTTGAGCCTGTCTCCTATTTGATAGAATCAAAGCTGAACTGCTTAAGGCTTCAACTCCATTTTCCCATCTATAACATTTGACTCCTTTTCCAGTCATGAATCTATCCAACTCAGCGTTAAAAATATTTAATGTTCCTAATTCCACTTCAAAAACAAGTAGACTTCAGGTACATTACCTGAGGTTAGGTGCTGAAAATAATTGAAAGCCCATTTTAAAGTAATAAATCCTATTCTTGTTTTTGTCTGATTCTTGTTATATTATGTATGGCTAGATTACAAAATGCATAACAATATGGGAAGCAGAGTCATGTGGGTGAGAGTTTAGCAAATAGGTTTTAGGACCCCCAAACTGAGGCCATACAACATCATCCTGGTGGGTGGGATGTATAACAGAAGCCTGACAAGTCTTGTGTGTTTGTTTCCATTACAAAGGCAAACTGAAGAATTTATCATTGCACAGAAGGCTGACAGGTAGCTGGCAAAACTGTGACAAAGGAGAGGAATATTTTGCAGATGGTAATTATGAATACATATAAGACCTTAAACAATATTTTTGCATACATTTATTTTTCCATCTATGAGAAGACAATGTCAAAAGGTCAAATCTATAATGAAAATATCCATGGCTTTGAATTTAAAATTGCCTTTTCTTACTTTGATAATAAACGTGTATCCAGGCTTTTGACATTGCCCTACAGGTGAACATTACTTGTTAATTTACAGTATGTATTAATATTCCAGCTCTTCAATTTTTAATTTCTGTACTGCTTTATTTTAGCTCTTGGGATATGGCCTTTGCTGGCTGGGCCAGCATTTACTATCTATCCCCAGTTGCTCTTAAGGTGGTCGTGAGCTGTCTTCTTGAACTGCTGCAGTCCACACGCACACAAGGCTATTAGCAGAGGAATACCAGGATTTTGACCCAGTGATAGTGAAGGATATGATATCTCTCACAGTCAGGACAGTCAATGGCTTGGAGGGAAACTTGCAGGTGTAGTGTTCCCATGTATAAGCTGCCTTTGTCCTTCGACATGGTAGTAGTCCTGGATTTGGAAAGTGCTGCTTAAAGATTCTTGTGGTTTTTCTGTAGTGCCTCCTATGGATGGTACACACAGCTGCTACTGAGCATTGGTGATGGAGGGAGTGGATGTTTGTGGATGTGGTGCCAATCAAGTGAGATGCTTTGCCCTGGATGGTGTCAAGCTTCTTCAGTGTTGTTGGAGTTGCACCCATCCAGGTAATATTCCATTACCCTCCAGATTTGTGCAATGTAGAAGGAGACAGGCTTTGGGGAGTCAGGAACAACATTCCCTCTAAGCTGTGAGGCTGGCAGGTTCCGCGCATGGTAAAAACAAAAACTGCAGATGCTGGAAACCAAATACTGGATTAGTGGTGCTGGAAGAGCACAGCAGTTCAGGCAGCATCCAACGAGCAGCGAAATCGACGTTTCGGGCAAAAGCCCTTCATCAGGAATAATGCCAATTGGCATACTGATGCATTGGCTTCTGAAACCAAAAGTCACTGCTGTACACTGAGTCAGGAGCCACATGCAGTGGCAGGAAAAATTATAGGGAATGTGTGTTAGGAGGTGAGTTACTCACTGCAAGATACCTAACCTCTGACCTGCTCTTGTAACCGCTATTTATATGGCTAGTCTACCTCATTTAGTTATGGAGTGATAAAGTCATACAACATGGAAACAGACCCTTCGTTCCATCTCATCCATGCCAACCATGTTTCTCAAGAGCACCACTTCCCTCCACTTGGCTCAGATCCCTTGAAACTTTTCCTATTCATGTACCTGTCCAAATGTATTTTATTTGTAACTGGATCTTCATCCACCACAGAGGGTCAATGGTAACCCTCAGCATATTGACAGTGGGGGATTTAGGGATAGTAATGCCATTGAATGTCAAGGGGCAGTGGTTAAATTTTCTCCTGCTGGAAAAGTGGTACAATTTCTTTCATGAATTTCTAAGAAGACTGTTCACCTGAAAACAATAAACCTCATATACCTGATTGTTTAATCCTTTTATATCTATGAAAGCACATGCATAACTTCCAAAAATATCCTTTTAAATCCCTTCACTATGTAAACTACTGTACTGTACTCTGGATCAAAATAAACATGCTTAAATTATCCAAAAACACACAAAAGAATCTTTAAAAGAATCCCTAAACCAGTTGCATAAACAGAATATTTGATAACAGCAGGCATAATATTGTGATTCTCACTCATAAGAGAAATCAATAAAATGACTGAAGTCTTGCAATAAACACTATCTAACAAATGACCAGATCAAGTACCCATTTCTCTCTTCTCTGTTGTCTATACGGATAACACATGAAGTAGTGAACATATGGATTATCTATGCTATGTACACACATTTTTATCCATTCAAGTTTCAATATAATGAAATTTGTTCCTATTTTCTATTCCCTGCAGCTGTATAATTATTATGAACACAATTTGTGGAGAATCTGTCAGCCCAATCAATCAATCTCAGAGTGATGATCAAAAGTTGACTATAACTTCAATTGCCATTCAGGAAAAACTTCCATTTATATAATGTCATTTGCATGATAAAATATCCAAAGATGTTTCACAGGAATGTTATAAAAGCAAAATCATACACAGAGCCACATTTGTACTTGCAGAATAAAGAACCTAATATCCACATCCATACCTTCATAAGTCCTGGATATTCATTGGAAGGAAGACCATAGATATGATGTTCAATGGAGTCAGAAATTTTTATAAAGCAAGGATGTCCCTTCTGAATTCCATATGTTCCAAGGACTTTCTCCTTCCAGTAACAAACCACGATCCTCAGTGTCTAACAAAGGTGATCAATTCAACAGGTAAAAGGTTAATTCAGACAATGAAAAATAAATGTGCCTGTGAGGCACATGACATTTCAGCAAAGCAATGGGCAGTGTTTCACACAAGTGAGAGGCCACTAACTCAGCAGTGACAAAGAAACGGAGTAATTGAGGTCTTTGATAGTAAAATACACACTCTGTGGTGTGGCAATATTGCCAGACTTATGTAACTTGTTGCATCCTTAATTACAGGTCACCCCAGAGAGGTAAGCACATCTTAAAGCTATTAATAGTCACCTGCTTCGATGGCTGAACTGAGAGCAATGGACTACAGATGCTGGAAATCAGTGTTAAAAAGTGTGGTGCTGAAAAAGCACAACAGGTCAGGCAGCATCCAAGGAGCAGGAGAATCGACATTTTGGACATTCCTGATGCAGGGCTTATGCTCGAAACATTGACTCTCCTGCTCCTCGGATGCTGCCTGACCTGCTGAGCGTTTCCAGCACTACACGGTTTGACTCTGAATAGAGAACAGTGCCTTTTAAAAGTAAATTTTTCAATGAACTCAAACACTACAACTTACACTGATGTAAACTAGTGAAGATGGATGGCTTTAGCTGGCCTCCTCCATCCTTTCCTTGTAAAAATCCCCTGTTTGAAAGGACAATGGTAGCTCTCTACTGATAACATCTCCACTGGCCAGGCAGGGTGTGGTGTTGAGATAATGTGTACCTAGTCTTTTCTCCACTCAAAGGACAGAATCCTGGAGGGGTCTGAGTGATGTCAGCTATGGCAAAATGTGTAGCAGAATCAGGCAATAAGTGTGGAGGCCCAACTTAATAGAGTCATAGAGATGTACAGCATGGAAACAGACCCTTCAGTCCAACCTGTCCAACTCAACCCATCTTTTATGCTTTTCACAATTGGCATGACAATATGCTCACCAAGCAGTAGAGGGTTATAATGGACAGGCATTAAGACTTGTTATATCTCTGACCCATTTACAGGACTCTTCTGCATTGCAGTGCTGCATCTCAAGCTGCACTGGCAACTCCCATTGTAACCCTGCAGCAAGGACACTGTGCTCTGGATCACACTCACGGACTGGACCAGGCTGGATATCTGATGTGTTCACTTGCTTTCATTGCATTCACAAACTCTGAGCCTACCTGATACTCCCATCCCCCATGTCTGGCAGTGCTTTGCCCCCTTAGCCAGTGATATCAAGTTCAAATTACTGCTGTTTTGCTGAGTCATTCAGCACAGACACAAAGCCAAGCATCTTTGCATCGTTGTCAGCAGAGCTCAGTCAGGTCAAAGGGATAGCCGCCAGTCAGGAGTTCCCAGCACACTACATCAAGGGCCGCATCTGATGAGTCCAGGTCAACCTGGGGTTGGTCAGACAGGATCTTCTCCTCAATCATGGTTAGGAGTTGAATGGCAGGGCAGCACATTACTGTCTTGACTCTTCCTGCCCCATCGTAGGTATGATGGAAAATGAAAGTGGGTGACACAGTGTACCAGGTGAGTGAGTAAGCAACTTATAGGGTGTGCCGGGTTAAGATATTAGGTGTTGGGGTGGGAAAGACCCCACCCGTTCCGGCTGCTTCTATTATTCCAAGGCCTCACAAGCTGTTCACTTTATTGGCTTTGGAGCAGACTGCTGTCTCAACCTGTCTTCATTAAACAAAAAGGACAAAATGCACTTCTTCAAGCCATAGTATCATCACAGGGGCAGGGTACATACTTAAAGAAGCAAGTTCAACAAGACACCACCGTGAGAACTCACTATGCCTCGTCTTAACCCTCCAAAAAGCTCAACGCAATGCAGACTCAGAAAAGAAAAAGGCTCAGCCCACAGTCGCTTCTACAGCTGTTGGAACTCTGGTTGGCTGGTAGGCTGCTAATATTACTGGCAATATAAGGGCAGCTTGTGAAGGCTGGGAAATCACAACACAGAACTAGGTGGGAGGGTGAACCGTGAGGAGGATAGATAGATGCTTCAGCGTGATTTAGACAAGTTGAGGCAGTGGGTAAATGAATGGGGAGATGCAGTATAATATGGATAGATGTGAGGTTATCCACTTTGGTAGCAAAGACAGGACAGCAGTTTATTACCTGAAGGGTGAGAGATTGGGCAAGGGGGGAGGCATAATGAGACCTTTCACTGAGAGTAAACCTGCAGGTGCAGCAGGGGGTGAAGACCACACACGGTATGTTAGCCTTCATAACAAGAGGAGTTCAATACAGGAGCAGGGATATCTTGCTGCAATTGTACATGACTTGGTGAAACCACCCGTGGAGTACTGTGTGCAGTTCAGAACTCCAGGAAGGATGTTCTGGCTATGGAGGGAGTACAACAAAGATTTCCCAGACTGATTCCTGGGATAGCTGGTCTGATGTTTGAAGAGAGACTGGATCAGTTAGGACAATATTCACTGAGGTTTAGAAGAATGTGTTGAGGGAGCAATCTCATAGAATCCTATAAACAGTCTAATAGGATTTAACATGGTAAACTCAGAGGGGATGTTCGCAGTCATTGAAGCAGAGTCGCAGCCTAAGGATATGGAGTAGGACATTTAGGATGGAGATGGGGAGATATGTTTTCACCCAGAAAGTGGTGAGCATGTGTAGTTCTCTGCTACAGAAAGCAGTTGAGGCTAAAATGTTAAATACTTTCCAGAAGGAGTTAGATTTAGTTCTATGGGCTAAAGGAATCAAAGGGAAAAGCAGGAGTAGGATACTGAGATGGATGATCAGCCATGATCATGTTGAATAGTGGAATAGGCTTGAAGGGCTGAATGGCCTACTCCTGCTCTAATTTTCCATGTTTCTATCTTTGTGGATCTTGGATGGCTTTAAATCTCCTAAATTCGATCACCAAACACCAACAACAAAACCCTCATCAAACTGACATTAAACCTGGGACCTTCCTGGTCTGTGAGACTCAAGCATTGGCGAGACACAGGCAGAAGTGGGTACTGCAGATGCTAGAGATTAGAGTCAAGATTAGAGTGGCGCTGGAAAAGCACAGCAGGTCAGGCAGCATCCAAGGAACAGGAAAACAGACGTTGCGGGCAAAAGCCCTTCATCAGAAATTTTGCCCAATATGTTAATTTTCCTGCTCCTCTGATGCCTGACCTGCTGTGCTTTTCCAGCACCACTCTAACATTGGCTAGACATGTTGAATGATTTGGGATAGTCACAATATTGTTTCATTCTCCACGTTTCTGGGC